>NC_080784.1:48498970-48798970 GCF_028018385.1 Neofelis nebulosa
TCTGGTACTTTGAAGAACAGTAAAGTGTCAAGTATAGTTGGAAATTATATTATATTATATTATATTATATTATATTATATTATATTATATTATATTTTATTTTAATTTTATTTATCTTACCTTATTTTTTAATGCTTTTGAGGGGCGGGGGGAGGGAGAGAGAGAGAGGGAGACACAGAATCTGAAGCAGACTCCAGGCTCTGAACTGTCAGCACAGAGCCTGATGTGGGGCTCAAACTCACAAATTGTGAGATCATGACCTGAGCCAAAGTCAGTCGCTTAACCGACTGAGCCACCCAGGCACCCCTATTTTTTATTTTAGTAGACTAAATTTATTATTCATCCTAGGCAGTAAGAGGAAGAGCAGTAAGAGATGATATTCAGATAGAGAGGTCCAGAGAAAGATCTTTTGTGATATATTTGGTCTTTATTTTGACTTAAATAGGGGTTGTTAGAGGATTTGGAGCAGGATGGTGACAGATCTGACCTATACTCCCAAAATTCACTCTTAATCCCATGATGAAAGCATACTGGAGCAAAAGTGGAATGAAGGACACTGGATAGAAAATACTTACAATAAGCCAGGCAATACATGATGATTATTTGGGTGCAATAATCAAAATGGTTAGAAGAAAGTGAATTTTTTATTTTAATTTTAAATTTATTTTATTTTATTTTTTTCCAAGTGGAGCCAACATGAGTTGCTAAAGAGTTAGTTGTGTGATGTGTATGTAAGAAAGAAGGCAAGGGCTACGTTTTTGTTTTTGTCTTTGGGGTATGAACTAATAGGTTATGATCTGGAGAGATGGAGAAGAATGTGTCTGCTATAGATTAAAATATGAAAATAAGGAATTAATTTTTTGACAAGATGTTTGAACTGCCAATGGACATTGTAGTAGAGAAGTCAAGAAATAAACTAATATGGGTGTGGAATAGAAAAAGTTTGGGCTAGATACAGAAATATGGAGATCCCTCATGTTAGACTAACACTTAAAATCACAAGACTGGATGAGATCACTAATGGGTGTGGGTAGAGAAGGAAAGAGGTACAATGGTTGAGCCCAGGGGTACTCCAATTTTAAGACATTGAAAAGAAGAAGAATCAGCAAAATATATGGAGAAGGAACTTCCAGAAATGAAAGAGGAAAGCTAGGAGTGTATTGTGTATTGGAAACCAAGTAAAATGTTCACAGAATAAGAGAGGGATCAACTCAGCCTAGTGTTACTAATGAAGAAAGATTGGTACTAAGAATTATCTAGTAGATTTAGCAGTGTGGAGATGCCTGATGACTTTGACTATGTCAGTGGAGAGGTGAAGGCAAAATCCTAATTGGTGTAGTATAAAAAATAATGGGTAAGTTTTACTTTTAATGAGAATGTGCCAAGCTAGAAAGTGTGTCATTTCCACCAAGACAGTAAAAAAATAAATTACAAAGTCATTAATTTTTGCAACTTATCACAAAGCTGATGTATAGGGCAACCAAGTAGCCTAAAAGTCAAGGACGGGACCTTCTAAGGAGAGAGAAGTAACACAGAATGGGAGGGAGAAGTACCAGTTGTCATTTGATGGGTAAGAAAAAAAATCAATAAATATGATAATGAGCAGTTAGTAGTTGAATGTAGGCTAGTATACAGTATAGATCCCCTAAAAACCCCAGACACAAAGGGTTTTATACCCATTTACATGCTATTTTTCATGGACATCACTCAGATGCTTGGTAGAAAGATGAATGGCAGAGTAAGAGACCAGAGCCTCTCCCACAGGGCTATAGGCCTATAGGAGGAGTTGACTGCCACTGTAGAGCAGGCATAAAACATCACACATTTCCCTAAGCCCCTTTGCTCATACAAAATAAAAGCTTTAAGCTTCTTGGGAAGGGGCAGTGAATCTTAATTTTTTTTTTCTGGGGAAAGGATAGAAGAAAAATACCTTTAGTCCTACAGAAAGAATAGGAGAGTTTTAGGTTGAAGATCCTATATTCAAGGTCTCCTGAGAGGCATGAAACTCTTCTGCACAAGATTTACCACAGATCCAAGGCAAAGTTGGCTGTCACAGGGAGGAGAAGCAGGAATGCTGAGAAATCTCTACATCTGAGGGTGATCAATAGGGGGTTTGCCAACAATGGAGGCTGGGCTAGTACAACAAAGCACCTATCCTGCCCTGCCCCAAGCATAGGAAACAGTGAATGACAAAAAGCACCCACTCCACTGGGATAGGGGAGGAGTGGAGAGAGTCTCCCTGTTACCAAGGCCTGTAGGAAAGGCAAAAAGGGCTAAGCAGGAACACTGAGAAAAACTCTTCAGGACCCTAGACCAGATGCTCAGCACAAGTCAATGGAAGTCTTCCATTAGAGAAATTAGAACTAGTTCTACACTGAACATAACCATAGCAACAACAAAGCATATACACAGCTCACCTCCTGGCTGGATTGATTCAATTGGGCCTTTTCTCCAATGGCCCAATAGAAGAAAAGACATACCTATATATAGGCATAAATGTTATTTGCTCCAGTATCTACTGTTCTACATAAAATGCCTATGATTCAAAAACAGTTATGAGACATACACATAAATTAAAAGAAAAATACAATCCATTGTCAAGATAAAAAGTAATCACCAGAACTAGACTTAGAGTTGTCTCAGATTTTGGAACTATAAAACCACAATTTAAAAATAACTGTGATTCATATCTTAAATATCTATCTAGCAGAAAACATGGGTAATATTCATAAACAGATGAGGAATTTTGGCAGAGATATATACTATGAAAATAGACAAATGGGACGGTGGAAATTAAAAACATCAGAAGTATCCTTTCAAAGCGCTGATTAGTAGACTTGACATAGTTGAGAAAGAATTAGTGAAGTTAATGATAGATCAATAGAGATCACCCAAATTGCAGAAAAAGAAAACACATAATGGAGCATCCAAAGGATTTGAACTAGTAGCAAATTGTCTAATATACAAGTACTTAGAATCTCAGAAGAGAGAGAGAACAGGAGCAATAAGTATTTAAAAAGATAAAGGATGGGAATTTCCCAAAGATAACGAAAAACATCAAACCACTGAGCCAAGACCAGAGATCTACAAAAGAAATACAAAACAACATAAAACCAAAATGCATACACATGTAATTATACATACACATTTCTCAATTTCTGAAAACTAAAGCTATAGAGAAATTCATAAATATGCAAATAAAAAAGATAAATATTCATTATAAGCCAGAAGACAATGAAATGACACATTTAAAAGGGTTGAAAGGGGAGCCTGAATGGCTGAGTCTGTTAAGCATCTGACTCTTGGTTCTGCTCAGGTCATGATTTCACAGTCATGAGATTGAGCCCTGTGTCAGGCTCCATACTGAGCAAGGAGCATGCTTGGGATTCTCTCTCTCCCTCTCCTTCTGCTCTGCCCCCACTCACATGTGCACACTCTCTCTTTCTCTCTCAAAATAAATAAATACACTTTTAAAAGACAAAGTGCTGCAAAAACATGTCAGCATAGATTTCTATTTCAGGGATAAAGTATTTGTAAAGTGAAAGTAAAAAACTGTATCAGAAAAAAATAGGAGACAACCTTTGAACAGATCTACATTAAAAGAAATATTAAAGGCACTTCTTCAGGTGGAAGTAATATTATATTGGACAAGAACATAGATCTAGAAAAGAAAAAAAAAAGCTTTGGAAATAACAAAACTAGACGTAAATTTAGAGTCATTTTGTTCCTTATCCTTAATCACTTAGAAATACAATCGACTATCTAAAGCAAAAGTGGTAATGATATATTTAAGGGTTTATAACAAATGTAAAAGCAAAATATATGAGAACGGTGAAAAAAACAAAAGACAGGTGAGTTATAATTATAGCGATTTAAAATTATTGCACTCTCTATAAAATGGTATACTATTATTTGAAGGCAAACTGTGAATAACTAAAGTTGCATATAATAAGTTCAGGGGCAACCAACTAAAATATTTTTAAAAATAAGTATACCTAATATACCAATTTTGGAGAGAAGATAAAATTATAAAAATACTCAATTCAAAAGCAGATCAAAGAAGAAGGAAAAGAAACAAAGGAATTGACGGAACCAGTAGGAAGACACTTGCAATCATATTGTTTATAATCAATGATACACAATGATCAAAAATTTTAAAGAGGAATAAAATTTAGAAACCTCTGAGAGTGAGAGAGAGAGAAAGAAAGAACATCAATTAACAACATTGGAGATAAAAGAAGGAGCATCACTAGAGGTACTATAGATGTTAAAAGGCTAAAAAAGGCAAAATTCAATTCATTTTATGTCAATAAATTTAACAAATTAGGTGAAATGGACAGATGCAGGAAAGGTAGAAACTTTCCAACTCATACAAGAAGTAATAGATAACTAGAATTGTCATATATCTATTTGGATAACTGAAACACTTAAATTTCAGACCCTGATGGTTTCATTTATACATTTAACAAACATTTAAAAACTATCAATTCTACATAATTTCTTCCATATAATAGAAGAAAATGGAACACTTCAGAACTCATTTTATGAGGCCTGCATATTACCGTCATGTCAAAATTAGATGAAAACATTAAAAGAAAACTATAAATCAATATCCTTCAATAACATAAACACAAAATTCTCAACAAAATATTAGCACATTGAATCCGGCAATATATAGAAAGGTTAATATATCATGACTAACTGGGGTTCATCTTAGGAATGAAAAGATGATTCAATATTTGAAAATCAATGAATATAATTAACTTTATTGATAGGCTAGACAAGAAAAGTAATATAATCATTTCAACAGATGCTGCCAAAACAAGGGAGCATTTAACAAAACAAAATTCATGCAAGATAAAAACTCTAGGAAAACTATACATTAAATATAACTTCCTCATGAAAAATCTGTAGGTGAATTCTTTAAAAAAATTTTTTTTAATGTTTATTTATTTCTGAAAGAGAGAGACAGAGTGAGAGAAGCAATAGGGCAGAGAGAGAGAGGGAGACACAGAATCTGAAGCAGGCTCCCGGCTCTGATCTGTCAGCACAGAGGCTGATGTGGGCCTCATATCCACTGACTGAGTTACCCAGGTGCCCCTGTAGGTGAATTCTTAATAGTGTATGATTCAATGCTTTCTCCTTATCACTGGGTTAAGACAAGGATGCATGTCCTCAGCAATCCTATTCTACATTACATTGGAGGTCATATCCAGGGCAGTATTGGCAAGAAATGGAAATAAAAGCCATACATACTATAAATAAAAATAAATAAATAAAACCATGTCTATTCACAGACAATAAAATTGCCTACGTAGAAAATCTCATAAAATGCACCAAAACCTACTAGTCAGTAAGTTTTGCAAAGTTGCAGGATTCAAGCTTAATATAAAAACAAAAACAGGGGCGCCTGGGTGGCGCAGTCGGTTAAGCGTCCGACTTCAGCCAGGTCACGATCTCGCGGTCCGTGAGTTCGAGCCCCGCGTCAGGCTCTGGGCTGATGGCTCGGAGCCTGGAGCCTGTTTCCGATTCTGTGTCTCCCTCTCTCTCTGCCCCTCCCCCGTTCATGCTCTGTCTCTCTCTGTCCCAAAAATAAAATTAAAAAAAATGAAAAAAAATTAAAAAAAAAACAAAAACAAAAACTTGCATTTTTAAGTGTTTGCAGTAACAACTGGGAATTTAAAAAGTACCTTCACAATACTATTAAAAATATTAAATGTTAAGAGGTGAATCTAATAATAATGTGCAAGATTGGGGCTAATCATGCTAAACATTTGATTAAATTTATAAGAAATTGCCATATGGTTTTCTACAATCTCTTTTCCATTGTGCTTACCCAACAACAATGTATGAGTCCTAGTTTCTCCACTTCTTCACCAGCACTTGATATTGCCTGTTTTGTTTTTCTTAGCCATTTTAAGAGGAAAGGTGGAGGGCAGTAGACCTAATGTCTGTATTCCACCTCTCCAATTCCTATGTTGAAATCCTAACCCCCTATAATGGCATTAGGAGGCAGGAACTTTGAGACGTAATTGTCATGAAAGTGGAACCCTTGTATATGAAATTAGTCCCTTTATAAAAGGAACCCAGAGGGTTCCCTCACCCTTCTGCTTTGTAAGGATACAGAAAAGATGGCCATTTATGAATCAGGAAGCATATTCTCACTGGACACTTAAGTGGACACCAGTTTACCTTAATCTTGGGCTTCCCAACCTCTATAACTGTGAGAAATAAATGTTTTTCTTTTTTTAAGCCACCCAATCTATGGTATTTTTGTTATAGCATCCTAAATGTACTAAGAAAGGAATGGGTCTCATGAGCAGTATGCTGCTGTAATAAACACCTGAAACTGTAGAAGCAGCTTTGAACTGTGTCATAGGTGGAAGGATGAACCCAAATATACCCTCACCATGACACATTATAATCAAGCTTTCAAAGTCAAACTTTCAAGTGAAAAAGGATTTATATATATACATGTGTGTGTGTGTGTATGTGTGTGTGTATTTTTTGTAGGCTCCACACTCAGCATGGAGTTTAACACAGGGCTTGAACTCACAACCCTGAGATCAAGACCTGAACTGAGATCAAGAGTTAGACACTCAACCGACTAAGCCACTGAAGCATCTCTCAAGTGAATAAGGATATTATATACTATTAAAAGGTTCAGTACAGTGAAGAGATACAATAATTATAAATGTGCATGCATCTAATAACAGAACATCAAATATATGAAGCTGACATATGCTACAACATTGGTCAACCTTGATGACTGTATGCTAAGTAAAATAAGCCAACCACAAAAGAGCAAGAATTATATACACTTCTGCTTATGTGAGGTAATTAGAGTAGTCAAAATCATAGAGACAGCAAATAGAATGGGGGCTTCCTGGTATTGGGGGAATGGCAAATAGGGAGTTATTCTTTAAAGGACATAGAGTTTCAGTTTAGAAATATGAAAAGAGTTCTGCAGATGGATGGTGATGATGGTTGCACAATATGAATATACTTAATGTTACTGAACTGTACACTTACAATGATTAAGATGATAAATTTTGTGTTATATATATCGTACCACAAAAATTAAAAAGAGAGAATGGGAGGAGAAAATGGGCAGCAACAAATTTGGACAATTTTAGTATCCAAAATCTATAAAGAACTTATCAAACTCAACACCCCAAAAAATCATCCAGTGAAGAAATGGGCAGAAGACATGAATAGACACTTTTCCAAACAAGACATCCAGATGACTGATAGACACATGAAAAGATGCTCAATATCACTCATCATCAGGGAAATGCAAATCAAAACCATGATGAGATAGCAGCTCACATCTGTCAGAGTGGCTAAAATTAACAACACAAAAAACAAGTGTTGGTGAGGATTAGAGAAAGGGGAGCCATCTTGCATTGTTGGTAAGAATGCAAACTGGTGCAGCCACTGTGGAAAACAGTATGAGGGTTCCTCAAAAAGTTAAAAATAGAACTAGCCTACCCAGCAATTATACTACTAGGTATTTACCCAAAAGATACAGAAATACATATTCGAAGGGGTGTATGTACCCTGATGTTTATAGCAACATTATCAACAATAGCCAAACTATGGAAAGAGTCTAAATGTCTATCGACTGATGAATGGATAAAGAAGATGTGGTGTGTGTGTATATATATACATATATACATATATACATACATACATACAATGGGATATTACTTAGCCATCAAAAGGAACAAAATCTTGCCATTTGCAATGATGTGGATGGAGCAAGGAGTGTATTATGCTAAGTGAAATAAGTCAGTCAAATACAAATACCATATGATTTCACTCATATGTGGCATTAAGAAACAAACCACAGGAACATATGGGAAGGGGAAAATAAAGAAAGAAGGAAATAAACCATAAGAAACTCTTATTTTTTTTTAAGTTCATTTATTTTGAGAGAGACAAAGGGATCATGAGCAGGGGAAGGGCAGAGAGAGAGGGAGAGAGAGAATCCCAAGCAGGCAATGCACTGCCAGTGCAGAGCCAATGCGGGACTTGATCTTATGAACCATGAGATCATGACCTGAGCTAAAATCGAGAGGTGGACGCTTAATCAACTGAACCACCCAGGTGCCCCCAAACCATGAGAGACTCTTAATGACAGAGAACAAACTATGGGTTGGCAGAGGGAGGTGGGTAGGAGATGGGCCAGATGGGTGATGGATACCAAGGAAGGCACTTGTGATGAGCACTGGGTATTGTATGTAACTGATGAGTCACTAAATTCTACTCCTGAAAACAATATTACACTATATATTAACTAACTAGAATTTAAATAAAAATGTGAAGAAAATACAAAAAAAGGAATATTGCTGCAACAAGGAGCAGAAACGAGGTGATAGCTGGATGGAAACAGGATAAAATGAGTTATTTCTTTAACATGGGAGAATTCGTAGCAAGTTTGAATACTGATTGGAATGATCCAGTAGGAAGGATAATATAAGACAAAGAGGGAGGCATTCCTGGAATGAACCCTTGGGTAGGTGAGAGAGAGAGTTTGATTTACTACAAATTGGGAGTTTGCCTTAGGTAGCAATAAAAATAGTCAATCTCTAGTAAAGCCAAATAATAATAGTAATATCTATTGCTATATAATCATAACTGACATTGATGGTGTGCACTTGGATGTCAGGCACTTTTCAAAGCATTTCATACATAGGTACGTTGCCCTTATAACAACCATATGAGATAGTTACAATTTCCATGCTCCTTTTACAAACAAGGAAACTGAAGCCCAAGATTGGTTAAGTAGCTTGCTTAGTGATGCAGTTAGAGGGTCTGGTTTCAGAGTCTGTTTACTATTTTACAAAATAGGTGCACTTATAATTTTGAATAGGAAATTGAGGCTCAGACACATCCATGAAATTGCCCAAGGTCACATGGCTATTCAGTGTGGAGCTAAGTGTATTGGATCCCAAAGACAAAGATCTTTCTAGGACCCCCTGTTTCTCTACTTCTGAAAAACAATGTTGCATAGGTCAAACTCTAACTTACAACAGCTCTCTAGACTGTAGTTTTGTTGGTGTAGCAATGACACCGGAAAGCCTGAGTATGTACCCTCTGTCTGCCCCTTACCAGTTATGTGTGCCTGGATGGGTTCCTTGATTTCCACGTGTCTCCCAAATGAAAATGATAATAATAGTTACCTCCTATGGTTATTTTGAGGATTAAATGATTTATAATAGTGTTCTGCACACAGTAAGCGAACTATGTGTTAGTTACCATTTAAAATTTTTATGCTATGCATTTCTAATGATCAAAATTAATTATCTCATTCATGCAGTGCACTGTCAACAGAGGCTTATTGAATTCTTAGTAGTTATAGTGCCTTGTGCTAGGACACATAGGATACAGAAGGAAGTTAAACTACTATATTTAAACATATAAATATACATAGAGAAATATATACACACACATATACATAAGCATATGCAAACAGAGCCATATAATTTTCTATTTTTTTAAGTTTATTAATTTAGAGAGAGAGAGAGAGAGAGAGAGAGAGAGAGAATAAGCAGGGGGGTGCACAGAGAGAGAAGGGGAGAGAGAGAATCCCAAGCAGGCTCCGAGTCCAACATGTGGCTCGATCTCACAAACCACAAGATCATGACCTGAGCCAAAGTCAAGAGTCAGAAGCTTAACTGACTGAGCTACCCAGGTGTCCCAGAGCCATATCATTGTCAACATGGAAAGGACAATTTTGAATCATCAACTCCAAGCTCTCTGCTTCCCCCATTTTAATGAATTCTTGATGTCTGACTGGACCAGTGGATCAAACCTGTCACAGTCAGGGTTGTACTCCCACATTGCCTAGTACAAACCCTGTCCATGGTAGGTATTTAACAAATGTTTGTTTGGTGAAGAGATTTGAAGGAACATAAGTAACAGTCCGGAATGTAGAATGATCTGCGTGCCACAGGAAGAGCTGGCTGTGATATATTTCACATTCCAGCTGGGCATTACAGCATTCCTAAATCAATGCTGAGCACTAAGCCTATCTGGACACTGGTGATGTTGGTGCCAATAAGGAAATGTCAGACAGGGAGGGAGTCACTCATTATTTCCAGAAAACTGCATGGATGCAGGAGCCGAAAGATGCATCACGAGTCACTAAAGAGCCTTTTGTTATCAACTGTTCGCAGGCAACTGCTTGTCATCTGGCTTCTGACAAGAGAATATAATTTTCCAAAGTGGAATCATTTTCCTAGGTAAATGTATCTTGTGCTCTATTCCACTTTGATGGAACTGACATATTTGGTGTTGGATGCCTTCCATGTGAAGATTTATCATTTAATTATAACTAAGAACACTGACTAAATCCCAGCTGCTTGGGGAAATTACTAACCCGAAATGCAGGGTTCCCAATAAAAGACTGGGAGCTTATTTCTGATCCACAGACTCAAGATTTCAATTCCACAAAAAGTGACAAATGTTTCAGCTTCCAAGGAAGAGACAGGTCCTAATTATGAGATACATAGTATATTCCAAATTAGAGAAGCACAAACACGAGCCACTCTGAAATGCATTTTGGTGGTTTGAAAACAGATGAGGTGTGTTAAGTCCTCATGCCATGTGGCTAACGTAAGCCCCTCTGCTTCTATCAGTTGTGACCTATCGCATCCTGAAAAATGTGTCTCTCAGTGGCATGTGGGTAACCACACCACTTAATTATTCTGTTACGGCGAAAGGAAACACAGAGAATGTTGTTTCTGGGCTTTTCATCTTTTGCTCTTCTAACCTCAAAAGAGCATTAAAAAGATAGAAACTCTCAGGCAGCCTATTTCATTAAGAAAATTAATTTGATGATAACAGGGAGCTTTTACCAGTTGGGCTTTTACCATTTGTTGCTATGATGGATACCTTAGGACTAGATTCAAGAACTGGTAGCAGTTTTGGGCAAGGAAGCATTCGATCCTGTTTTATCATGCAGAATTTTGAGCAGTGGTTCTCAGCCCTAGCTATACAGTAGAATTATTTGGCTATCTTTTAAAACATCTTTTTAAAATCTTTGCTCCCCGTTTTGTAAGTTCTGATTTAATTAGCTTGGGATGCATCTTGGGCACTGGTATTTTTTAAAGACTCCCTAGATGATTTGTATTTACAGACGTTGTTGAGAATCACTGTCCAGTGTAAGATTCTCCAAGATTCTCAATATTGAGCCATCAGCAAGAAGAATCCTGAATGATTAGTATGTACCTAATAGAAGCTGAGTCTTCCTGGCTCTAACTCCAAATGGACACAATGGCTGTGATTCCAGTTTCTGTAGATGACCCTAAACTTTGGGTCTAGTAACATCTTTCCTTTGTCCTCTTAAGCCAGAAGGGAGTAGTGGCCTGTAGGCACCAATCTGGGGCTTCTTCATCTGCCTTGACTGGCATCTCAGCTTCTGCATTATCTGGTTAAATTACTTTTCTTTTAAATGCTTCTAGTTATTTCTGTTTTACTGGTTGGACTCTGACCGATAGACCTCCCATATTTAGACAATTCCTTCCCGAACACTAAATTTCTCTTAAATTAGGGTCACATTCCTCTGTTCTTCTTGAAATTTAGTAATATTTGTTTCTACTTCCTCTTCTCACGTATTTCATAAATCTTTCCTCATCAGGCTTTCACCCTCACCAATCCAACCCCACTGTTCTCATAGAATCAGTTGTGAAATATAACAGACAACTCTTGGTCATTATCTTCCTTGACTTCTTGGCAGTATTTAACAAAGATGATTACTTTCTCTTTTTGAAAAGCTTTTATCATTTGGTTTATGGGGTTCCTCATTTTCTATTGGTTACTCCATCTTCGTCCATTTTACTGGATCTTCTTGGCCTTTCTGAACTCTAAACAGAGTCAAGGTGCAAAAGGCACCAGTCCTTGATTCTACCAGTGATTCCACCAGAGGCAGAGAGAGGGTCTGGAGAAGCATCTTGATACTCATTTCTCTTGTCCTACCATCTTCTCTCCATTTTCTCTCACTGGCCACAGCCAGCAGAGGCCAGCTAACCTGTGAGCATGGGGAATGCAGCATGTTAGGGCCAGACACTACAGAACCGGGGAGGCCGAGGGAGTAGATATGAGATGGGAACTGTTACTGTACATTTGTTTACTTCTCGGGATGATCAGTAGAAATGGACAAATTGATGATGCAGAAGAAAGAGAGTGAGGAGAAAAGGTGGTTTGCTAGCAACTAGAGGTGTGTTTATAGAGATAAACCTACTCTTTTCCATCTTAGCAAAGTGCACACTGCACATCGTGCTGCCCAGACACAAGATATGTGTCTTTCTCCCACACCCCACCCTTCTGATCCATCAGCAAGTCCTATCAGCTCCATCTGGTAATACAGCTTAAATCCACACATATCTCACTATCTCCTTGTTAGGTTTAGCCTGTTATCTCTGCCAGATTATCCCAATGGCTTTTTATAAGGTCTTACCTTTTCTTGTACGGCTCTGAATCACTTGCTTACATAGAATCCATGGCCTTATTTTTAAATTTCTAAGAAGGTCTTGCTACCTACTCCCTTAGTTGAAACCCTTAGCCTCAGGCCCATGGCCTGTACTCGTGCAGACTGTGTCCTGACCAACTGTGGGGCTGGGAAAGGTGGTTCTGTCATTAAACAATGTAGAGTCCCTGCTGAGTGCACACAAAAAAGATACACGATTGTGGTCTCCAGAGCCCTCCAAGGGGAGTCTGACTGGCTTCTTGGGCTCCTCTCCTATCACTCTCCACCTGGATCACAACACAATAGCCACACTGGTCTTTCTTTTTTTTGGTCACACCAAGCTTATTTAAATCTCAGCTTATACTTTCTGTGCCTTTGACTCAGATGTTCATCACCCACACCTGTGAGCAACTTGTCTTCATATTTTATTCAGGCCTCTTCTCAGAAGTTATTGCCTGGGGCGCCTTGGTGGCTCAGTCAGTTAAGTGTCCAACTCTTGATTTCTGCTCAGGTCATGATCTCACGGTTTGTGGGTTTGAGCCCTTTATCGGGCTCTGCACTCTGGCAGTGCAGAGTCCGCTTGGGATTCTCTCTCTCCCTCCTTCTCTGCCCATTCCCTGCTCTGTCTTTTAAAATAAATAAATAAACTTAAAACAAAAAGGTTATCTCAGATACACACGCCTTAAGGAGCTGGAAAAGAACAGTAAATAAAACCCCAAACCAGCAGAATACAGGAAATAATAAAGATAAGAGCAGAAATTAATGCTATCAACCCCCCCCCAAAAAAAAAACAGTAGAACAGATCAATGAAACCAGAAGTTGGTTCTTTGAAAGAATTAATAAAATAGATAAACCACTAGCCAGTTTGATCAAAAAGAAGAAAGAAAGGACCCAAATAAATAAAATCAAGAATGAAAGAGGACAGATCACAACCAACACAACAGAAATAAAAACAATAATAAGAGAATATTATGACCAATTATATGCCAATAAAATGGGTAATATGGAAGAAATAGACAAACTCCTAGAAACATACACACTACCAAAACTGAAACAGGAAGAAATAGAAAATTTGAACAGACCCATAACCAGTAAGGAAATCAAATTAGTAATCAAAAATCTGCCAAAAAACAAGAGTCCAGAGCCAGATGGCTTTCCAGGGGAAGTCTACCAAACATTTAAGGAAGAGTTAACACCTATTCTCTTGAAACTGTTCCAAAAAATAGAAATGGAAGGAAAACTTCCAAACTCTTTCTATGGAGCCAGCATTACCCTGATTCCAAAAACAGACAGAGACCCCACTAAAAAGGAGAACTATAGACCGATTTCCCTGATGAACATGGATGCAAAAATCCTCAACAAGATATTAGCCAACCAGATCCAACAATACATTTAAAAAAATATTCACCACGACCAAGTGAGATTTATACCTGGGATGCAGGGCTGGCTCAATATCCACAAAACAATCAATGTGACTCATCACATCAATAAAAGAAAGGACAAGAACCATATGATCCTCTCAATAAATGCAGAGAAAGCATTTGACAAAATACAGCACCCTTTCTTGATAAAAACCCTCAAGAAAGTAGGAATAGAAGGATCATACCTTAAGATCATAAAAGCCATGTATGAACGACCCAACACTAATATCATCCTCAATGGGGAAAAACTGCCATCTTTCCCCCTAAGGTCAGGAACAAGACAGGGATGTCCACTCCCCCCACTGTTATTCAACATAGTATTGGAAGTCTTAGCCTCTGCAATCAGACAACACAGAGAAATAAAAGGCATCCAAATCATCCAGGAGGTCAAACTTTCACTTTTCGCACATGACATGATACACTATATGGAAAATCCAAAAGACTGCACAAAAAAAAATGCTAGAACAGCTTAATGAATTCATCAAGGTTGCAGATATAAAATCAATGCACAGAAATGGGTTGCATTCCTATATACCAACAATGAAGCAACAGAAAGAGAAATCAAGGAATCGATCCCATTTACAGTTGCACCAAAACCCATAAAATACCTAGGAATAAATCTAACCAAAGAGGTGAAAAATCTATACACTGAAAACAATAGAAAGCTTATGAAAGAAATTGAAGAAGTCAGAAAAAAACAGAAAAAGATTCCGTGTTCCTGGATAGGAAGAACAAATATTGTTAAAATGTCAATACTACCCAAAGCAATCTACATATTCAACGCAATCCCTATCAAAGTAGCACCAGCGTTCTTCACAGAACTAGAACAAATAATCCTAAAATTTATATGGAACCAGAAAAGGCCCCGAATAGCCAAAGCAATCTTGAAAAACAAAACCAAAGCAGGAGGCATCACAATCCCAGACTTCAAGCTATACTACAAAGCTGTAATCATCAAGACAGTATGGTACTGGCACAAGAACAGACACTCAGATCAGTGGAACAGAATAGAGAACCCAGAAATGGACCCACAAACGTATGGCCAACTAATCTTTGACAAAGCAGGAAAGAAGATCCAATGGAATAAAGACAGTCTCTTCAGCAAGTGGTGCTGGGAAAACTGGACAGTGACATGCAAAAGAATGAACCTGGACCACTCTCTTACACCACACACAAAAATAAGCTCAAAATGGATGAAAGACCTTAATGTAAGACAGGAAGCCATCAAAATCCTTGAGGAGAAAGTAGGCAAAAACCTTTTTGATCTTGCCCGCAGCAACTTCTTACTCAACACGTCTCCAGAGGCAAGGGAAACAAAAGCAAAAATGAACTACTGGGACCTCATCAAAATAAAAAGCTTCTGCACAACGAAGGAAACAATCAGCAAAACTAAAAGGCAACCGACAGAATGGAGAAGATATTTGCAAATGACATATCAGATAAAGGGTTAGTATCCAAAATCTATAAAGAACTTATCAAACTCAACACCAAAAAACAAATAATCCAGTGAAGAAATGGGCAAAAGACATGAATAGACACTTCTCCAAGGAAGACATCCAGATGGCCAACCGACACATGAAAAAATGCTCAACATCACTCATCATCAGGGAAATACAACTCAAAACCACAATGAGATATCACCTCACACACCTGTCAGAATGGCTCACATTAACAACTCAGGCAACAACAGATGTTGGTGAGGATGCAGAGAAAGAGGATCTCTTTTGCATTGTTTTTGGCAATGCAAACTGGTGCACCCACTCTGGAAAACAGTATGGAGGTTCCTCAAAAACTAAAAATAGAACTACCCTACCACCCAGCAATAGAACTACTAGGCATTTATCCACGGGATACAGGTGTGCTATTTTGAAGGGACACATGCACCCCCATGTTTATAGCAGCACTATCAACAATAGCCAAAGTTTGGAAAGAGCCCAAATGTCTGTCGATGGATGAGTAGATAAAGAAAATGTAGTATACGTATACAATGGAGTATTACTTGGCAATCAAAAAGAATGAAATCTTGCCATTTGCAACTACATGGATGGAACTGGAGGGTATTATGCTAAGTGAAATTAGTCAGAGAAAGACAAAAATCATATGACTTCACTCATACGAGGACTTTAAGAGACAAAACAGATGAACATAAGGGAAGGGAAACAAAAATAATATAAACACAGGGAGGGAGAAAAAACAGAAGAGACTCATAAATATGGAGAACAAACTGAGGGTTGCTGGAGAGGTTGTGGGGGGGGGATGGGCTAAATGGGTAAGGGGCATTAAAGAATCTACTCTTGAAATCATTGTTTCACTGTATGCTAACTAATTTGGATTAAATTTTAAAAAATAAAATAAAATAAATTAAAAAAAAAATCTCTTCATAGAGATCTTCCATGCCTGCCTGTGTGAAAGACCACCCTCAGCCTGAAGTTAGTCTTTTTAAAAATTTGGTTTGTTTTACTTTTTTATGGCATTTATATATCTGACACTATATTATATATTTAGGGCATATTGTTTCTCTTTCCCTCTAAAATGGGAGCAAATTTTTGTATCTTGATCTCTGCTATGATCACAGTAACATTAACAGCATCTGGCACCCAGTAGGGGCTTCATACACTCTTGAAAAAAACAAAAGGAAAAACAAAACAATGAACAAATGGTGTGAAGTTGCCCTTGCCAGAGCTGAGCATACCCCTTGTGTAAATGCCCACAACCCTGTCAATGCAGTTATTTCCAATTACTTCATAAATTTCAGAATGTCAGAGTGCAGCTGAGTTCCATGCAAAAGTTGGAAGAGTGACTTTCTGCCAAGCCCCATCTCACACCTGGGCCCCCAAAGAGTATTTGTTTTGATGAGTGTTCTCTATGTTCCCCTCAACAACCTCTGCAGGTGCTAGCCCCAGACTCAGACTCTCAGCCTCACATGGAAATCATTCCATCCACTTTCTGCCCTTACTCAAACCATAGAGACTTGAACTCTCTCAAAGGGGTCAGGCAGAAGCAGTCACCATGCTATCGCTGGCTGTCTCCCTTTGTCTCTAACTGTACCTCCTGAGCTTCCACATCAGAGGCTCTTTGG
The DNA here is from genome assembly GCF_028018385.1 of Neofelis nebulosa. Lineage (NCBI taxonomy): Eukaryota > Metazoa > Chordata > Mammalia > Carnivora > Felidae > Neofelis > Neofelis nebulosa. The sequence continues at coordinate 48,515,943 of NC_080784.1, forward strand.
CACATCACCATCAGTGGAGGAAGCTTTTGGGCACAGAGAAGAGGGAGTGCTCTTTAAGGATGTAGCATCAGATCCCCAGAAGAACCAGCTACCTTATTCTGTACCAGGTAAATACATCTTCAGAAATACATGTTCTATAAAGGTAAGTTACATTGAATTATTTATGACAAAATGCTATAATATCTGAGATTTGCTTTGAAATCACCCAGCAGATGTAGGGAGAAGGGAGAAGGGAAAGGTTGGCAAACAATTGCTATTTTGCATCTCAGTGATGGGTACTTGAATGCACACATGTACACTCTTTTCTATACATTTATGTTTGAATTCTCCCACAATTAAAAGCCAAAAGAAAGAAAGAAACAGACAGACAGGAAAAAGGAATAGAATAGAAAAGAATAGAAAAAATAGAAAAGAAAACAAAAGAATAGAATGCCAAACACTTTGTAGCTTTTTTGTAAATTAGGGTTGTCTGGTGTTTCATTTCTAATGAAAACCCACAGCAAATAGATTCCAAACCAAAGACTAAACCTTCTCTCCCCTTTGACAAGTGCTTCTCTTTTGAGAGACAAGTTCTCATTTCTAAATGAAAAAGCATCAAAGGGTATCCAATCTATCTATTTTGTTGACCTCTTTGAGATCGGGCTTCTAAATGTATTTAGACTTTTTCTGAGGATGAGTTTTTGGCGCTCAAATGGATTCTGAGTAAAGAAGACAGTGCAGGCCACATAAGATTGATTTGGCGAAGTCCTCACGTGAAGGATGCTTTTGCAGTCACGACGTCTGATACCAAATGCTTCCAACCGAGAGGGTCATTGGCAGTAACAGCTGCACCCTCTGATGTTCACGGGACCCTCCACAAGCTAAGTGAGTAGGTTCATTTTTACCATTTTAGGCCCTGGATTTTAGTGGCTGGATTTTGTATGAAACTTGGAGAAAAATGGCTTTCTAAAGTGCAATTTATCAGCCTTTCTGTTCCCTTCTCTTTGATACTCTCTTCTAAATAGAAGGCACTCACCCATCTGGCCACCTGCCCAAGCACAGCCCTATTAAACTTGACCTTTGGGTTGTCCAGAGTGGTTCTTTTCTGCTTTCATCCAGAGTCCACCTACTGTTCCTAATCAATTTATGGGTAAAAATTCAGGCAGCTAGGCTAAGTCATTTTTTTTAGCTGTCTCTTATCAGAAAGCTTCTGCTCTTACTGGAATTTCTTCTGGTCTTGACAATTAAAAAAAAAACAACAAACCTTTCTTAAGTATTCTTTCTTCCTGCTGATGTTTCTGACCCCCAAGAAGGGAGAGCATTGTAATCAACACTTGAAACTCTGTTCTTTGGACTCCAGAGTGAGCAGTCCTGAAGTAATCCTGTTAATCAGCAGCAAACTCTGTGTCAGAGGTGATTTTTCCCTAGGTCTGCTTACGAGTACGCAGAAGGATGAAGCTTACAAACCATAGGGAAACCTTCTGACAGAGGAACCAAGGGCTGAGACTTCAGCAAGCTAATTACTCCATTCTGAAACAGGCCAGGTTGGCCTGAGGTGGTTTTGAGTACTTGGCATCTGTTGGTGCATCACACAGATATTCTCTCCTTCCTGCTCCTTATTCTTGTTTTTTTTTTTTTTTTATTATTATCTATTTCCCTGCCAGGTGCCCAGTATTTCCATGCTGTTCCATTTTTCCCCACACTTAAATATTAATTTTAATATTAATTTCTTACTTCTCAAGGTGAGTTTGAAAGAGAAGAGGCCCAAAGGAATGGATGGTGGAATTTCAGTGCTGAGGGCATTCTAGAAAGGGTAGACGTTTCCTTTTGGAGAACTCCACCAGTGAAAAGTGTCTAGGAAGTACCAGTGAATGGAGAATCTTGGAGACCTGATTTCTAGTCTTTACTCTGTCGATAATTAGCGTGGTGACTGCAGAGAATTGACCTGTCTAGACCTCTGCCTTTACTCATATGAAATGAAACTGTTGGTCTGGAGCTATAATGTCCCAGAGACTAGCATCACACCTGCATGTAGTAAGTTTGCCTCCGAATGTGTGCTAACTGAAGAAAGGGAGACTTCTTTCAGCTTTACCATACTATGACAATCAGTGCATCTTGAAAGCAATGATCTGTTACTTGTTTGTCACATTTTCAGGTAGTTCAAATTCTTACAGAGAAATTTCAAAGGGAGTTTGAAATTTCAAAGGGAGATTTGAAAGAAGTAATCTGTGCTTCTAATAGATGGTTTGTTCAAGATTTGTGTACAGCACAGGATAGGTCCTTAAAAAAAGGTTAGGTGAATTATAAGGATATACAATGTAAAGTAATAAAGAAAAGCCATATATACAGCATATCATCCATGGAATATGTGCTTTAAAGCTTCACATCTTTCACTGAAAAGGATCGCAGGTGTTTCCACAAGGTATTTCTTAGAAGGGTTGATTTCTCTGATGTATAGGAAATACATCAACAATGCCAACTTCCTGTGGATTTTTTAGGCACTGAGAATAATACTGGCTAGAATATAGTATTTTCTTGCACACTATGTTCATATTTATTTATTCATTTACTCAATAAGTTCTCATTTGAAGATGTATTAAGTGCCAACCACTCTGAGTTACAGGGGATATAAATATGAAGAAAATATAGTACTTATTACTGAAAGTCTCATAGTATAGTTGGATAGATGGATAGGTAAACATAATTACATCAATGTAATAAGTATTGTGATAGTTACTTTGAAATAATGTGGTACAATACTTTGAAATAATATAGAAAGGCGAGGGAAAAAGTACCTAAGTCTTACTAGCTGAAGGGTTAGTAGTGAGTTTATTGAGGAAATGGTTTCAGCAGCGAAGTTCAATTCTAAGTATTTAGAGGTGGAGAAGATCATGAAAATCCTCCTTACCCCCACCAATAAACTGAATTATTTATTTGAAGCACAATGTAAATTGTGGAGAACATCAGGGATTAAGACCGAAGTTGTTGGCAAAATTTAGTTTGTGAAGAGATGAGTTGAGATTTCATATTTTAGGCATTGGAAGGCTACGGAATCCTTTGAAGGAAAAGATCAGTTAGTCTTTGGCAGTCTTGTAAATCTCAAAACTGATAGGTCATACACAGAGGAAAATGGTACTTAGTGATAGACACATTCTTGGGTTTGAAAAAGTATCTTGGGATACATCACTTATGATTTTTGTGAATTATCAACAAATTTTAATTGCCACATACCTTAAGCTTAGAATTGCACTCAAAGATGATTGCTGTACAGCTGACTTCGGCTCAGGTCATGATCTCGCGGTCTGTGGGTTCCAGCCCCTCGGGTTCGAGCCCCGCGTCGGGCTCTGTGCTGACAGCTCAGAGCCTGGAGCCTGTTTCGGATTCTGTGTCTCCCTCTCTCTGACCCTCCCCCATTCGTGATCTGTCTCTCTCTGTCTCAAAAATAAATAAACGTTTAAAAAAGATTAAAAAAAAAGATAATTGCTGTATAAAGGAAGTTTGTAGACATAGCCACTTGACTTGAAATTATTCAAGGAGTCAATATGTTGATACAAAGAGAATAGGGAGTAAAGTTATATATATATATGATATATATATATATATCATATATATATATACATATATATGTTATATTTATATATATGATATATATACATATATATGTTATATTTATATATATGATATATATATGATATATATATATATATATCATATATATATATGATATATAACATATAGGGGTTAAGTGCCTCAAAACTACCCTAACACTACGTGCTTAGTGTGGGAGGTCATTGAGGTTTAGAGTAGCAGGGCCAGATGATTGGTGAAAAAGGTAGTTTCTAACATAATTTTAAAGAATGGACTTCAAATCACTGAAGGAAGAGGTATTTCATTTTGGGAGATTAGGATGAATAAACACTTGGAAGTGGAACTTATTATACCATTTGTTGGTAGGATTAATCATTTGTTTATCTTGCAATAATTAACTAAAATCCATACTTTCAGATTTCTTTAGTTGTTTTTTGTTTTTGTTTTTGTTTTTTGTGAATGTTCTTTCTCCATTCCCGGATTCCATCCAATACACCACATTCTGTTTAGATCATGTGATCTTCAGCTCTTCCTGGCTGTAAGAATTTCTCAGATTTTCCTTCTTTTCAATGACCTGGAGTTTTGAGGAGGATGGATCAGGTCTTTTGTAGAGTGTACCTTAATTGGAATTTGGTATTTTTCTCATGATTAGACAGGGGTGTGGGTTTTTGAGAGGAAGGGCACAGAGATAAAGTGACATTTTATTTCTTTTTCTAAAAAGAGTTTTTTTTTATTTTATTCACCCAGTGCTCAAAACGACAAGTGAACTCTAATCCCCATTGCCTATTTCAGCCTTCCTCCCACCCCCCTCTCCTCTCTGCTACCCATCAGTTTATTCTCTATACTTAAGACTTTGTTTCTTGCTTCCTGTCTCTCTCTCCTTTCCCCCCTTTTCTCTGTGGTTTTGTTTCTTAAATTCCACATATGAGTAAAATCAAATGGTATTTGTCTTTCTCTGTTATATTTTGCTTACTGTAATACTCTAGCTTCATCCATGTTTTTGCAAATGGCAAGATTTCATTCTTTTTTATGGCTGAGTATATTCCATCATATGTAGAATGGAATATTTTAAGTATAAATATATATTTATATATAAGTACACTTTATACTTTATATATAAGTATAAATATATATATATAAATACTTTATACTTCATATGTATAAATATATATAAATACTTTATGCTTTATATATAAGTATAAATATATATTTATACATATACATATATATATACACACACATATATATATGTGTGCGTGTGTGTGCGTGTGTGTATTTATCACCTCTCCTTTATCCACTTATCAATTGATGGACACTTGGGCTACTTCCACATCTTGGCTATTGTAAATAATGCCGCTATAAACATAGGAGTATATGTATCCCTTTGAATTAGTGGTTTTGTATTTTTTGGGGAAATACCGAGTGGTGCAATTCTTGGATCATAGAATAGTTCTATTTTTAACTTTTTGAGGGGCCTTCATACTGTTTTCCACAATTGAAAGTGGCTACACCAGTTTGCATTCCCACCAACATTGCATGAGTGCTCCTCTTTCTCCGTATCCTCACCAACACCTGTTGTTTGCTGTGTTATTGATTTTCACCATTCTGACAGGTGTGAGATGATATCTCATTGTAGTTTTGAATTGCATTTCTCTAGTGATCAATGATGATGAGCATCTTTCCATGTGTCTATTGGCCATTTGTATATCTTCTTTGGAGAAATGTCTGTTCATATCTTCTGTCCATTTTTAATTGGATTATTTATTTTGGGGATGTTGAGTTTTGTAAGTTCTTTATAGATTTTGGATGCTAACCCTGTATCAGATATGTCATTTGCAAATATCTTCTCCCGTTCTGTAGATTGCTTTTTAATTTTGTTGACTGTTTCCTTTGCTGTGCAGGTGCTTTATATTTTGATGTAGTTCAAGCAGTTTATTTTTGCTTTTGTTTCCCTTGCCTCATGAGACATATTTAGTAAGTTACTACCACTAATGTCAAAGAAGTTACTATGTTCTCTTCTAGGATTTTTATGGTTGTAGGTCTCATATTTAGGTCTTTAATCCATTTGGAATTTGTTTTTGTGTATGGTGAAAGAAAGTGGTCCAGTTTTATTCTTTTGCATGTTGCTGTCTGGTTTCCCTAGACCATTTTTTTGGGAAATATCTTTTGTTGTTGGAAATATTCATTTCCCATTGGATATTTACCTGCTTTGTCAAAGATTAATTAACCATATAATTGTGGGTTTGTCTCTGAGTTTTCTATTCTCTTCTATTGATCTGTGTCTATTTTTGTGCCAGTGTCATACTGTTTTGGTTACTATAGTTTTGTAATAGAACTTGAAGTCCACATTTGTGATGCCTCCAGCTTTGCTCTGCTTTTTCAAGATAGCTTTGGCTATTTAGAGTCTTTTGTGGCTCCATAAAAATTTTAGGGTTGTTTGTTCTAGTTCTGTAAAAAATTCTGTTCCTATTTTCAAAGGGATTGCATTAAATGTGCAGATTGCTTTGGATAGTACAGACATTTTAACACTATTTGTTTTTCTAATCCATGAGTATGGAATGTCTTTCCATTTCTTTGTGTCATCTTCAATTTCTTTCACCAGCGTTTTATAGTTTTCAGAGTACAGGCCTTTCACCTCTTTGGTTAGGTTTATTCCTAAGTATATTATTATTTTTGGTGCAATTGTAAATGGGCTTGTTTTCTTAATTTCTCTTTCTGCTGCTTCATTATTTATGTATAGAAATGAAACAGATTTCTGTAGGTGGAATTTGTATCCTAGGACTTTACTAAATTCATGTATCAGTTCTAGCAATTTTTGGTGGTATCTTTTGGGCATTCTATATATAGTACAATGTCATCTGCAAATAATGAACGTTTTACTTCTTTACTGATTTGATACCTTTTCTTTCTTTTTGTTGTCTGATTTCTGTGCTAGGACTTCCAGTACTACGTTGAATAAAATTGGTGAGAGTGGGCATCCCTGTCTTGTTTCTGAGCATTGAAGAAAAGTGCTCAGTTTTTCCCCATTGAGAATGATTTTAGATGTGTTTTTTTCCCATATATATCCTTTATTATGTTGAGGTGTGCTGCATCCAAACCTACTTTGTTGAGGGCATTTATCATGAATGGATGCTGTTCTTTGTCAAATCCTTTTTCTACATCTATTGAAATGGTCATATGGTTCTTATCCTTTTTCATTTTAATGTGATGTATCTATCACATTGATTGACTTGTGAATATTGAGGCACCTTTGTAACCCAGGAATAAATCCCACTTTACCTTGGTTTATGATTTTTTTAATGTATTGTTGGATTCAGTTTGCTAGTATTTAGTTGAAAATTTTTGTATGTATGTTGATTGGAGATATTGGCCTGTAGTTCTCTTTTTATGTGTTGTCTTTTTCTGGTTTAGGCTGATCTCATAGAATGGATTTGGAAGTTTTCCTTTCTCTTTTATTTTTTGGAATAGTTTGACAAGAATACATATTAATTCTTCTTTAAATGTTTGGTAGAATTTGCCTGTGAAGCCATCTGGTCCTGAATTTTGTTTGTGGGGATTTTTTTGATTACTGATTAAATATTTTTTGCTGGTAATTGGTTTGTTCAAATTTTCTATTATTCTCCCTGTTTCAGTTTTGGTAGGTTATATGTTTCTAGGAATTTACCCATTTCTTCTTGGTTGTCCAATTTATTAGCATATAGTTTTCATAATCTCTTATATTTGGTTGTATTTCTGTGGTGTTGGTTATTTCTCTTCTCTCATTTGTGATTTTACTTATTTGGGGTTTTTTCTTTGTTTCTTTGTTTCTCTTTATCAAATTTATTGATTTTATTCAAAGAACCAGCTCTTGGTTTCATTGATCTCTTCCATTGTTTGTTTGTTTGTTTGTTTTTTAATTTTCTATATCATTTACTTCTGCTCTAATCACTATTATTTCCTTCCTTAGGCTGATTTTGGGCTGTTTGTTGTTCTTTTTCTAACTCCTTTAGGTGTAAGGTTAGGATGTTTATTTGAGATGTTTCTTGCTTCTTGAGGTAGGCCTGTATTGCTAAAACCTTCCCTCTTAGAACTGCTTTTGCTGCATCTCAAAGATTTTGAACCATTGTTTTCATTTTCATTTTTTTCCATGTATTTTTTGTTTCTTCTTTGATTTCCTGGTTGATCCATTCATTGGTTAGCAGCATGTTATTTAACTTCCATGTATTTGTGGTCTTTCCAGATTTTTTGTTGTGATTGACTTATAGTTTCACAGCATTGTGGCCAGAAAAGATGCATGGTATGATTTTGTTGAATTTGTTGAGGCTAGTTTTGTGGGCCAATACGTGATCTATTCTGGAGAATGCTCCATGTGAACTTGAAAATAATGTGTATACTACTGTTTTAGGATGGAATGTTCTGAGTATATCGATTAAGTCCATCTAGTCCAGTGTGTCATTCAAAGCCATTGTTTCCTTTCTGATTTTGTTTAGATGATCCATCTATTGATGTAACTGGGTGTTAAAGTCCTCTATTACTAGTGTATTATTATTAATTAGTTCCATTATATTTGTTACTGACTCTTCTATGCATATCTGGCAGGGGCAGTTCCACCAGAACATGACAGGTGGGTGGGGCTTGGTGTAAGCAAGTTAGATAGTAAGTGTTAGCACTGCACTGATTCCTGTAGTTGGTCCTGTGCTTATACTGAAGGACAGGGAAGGTAAATGGCACCTGCCAATTCCTTTGTTCCTGGTAGAGATTCTCTGTGAATGCTGTATCTCTGGGACATACTCCAAGACAAGAAAATAACCTTCCCACTATGTGACCCAGGTGCTCTTCAGATTATGGTTTCAATGCTGTATGACCATGGGCTGTTTGCCTGCTTTTTCTCCAAGAGAAGCCCAATGTCCTTGGAACTCTCCTAGAGCCAAGCACACTGACCTTCAAAACTCCAGGCTTTAAGCCCTGCTGTTTGCAAGAACTCATAAAATTTAGGCCCTCTTGCTTTCCAAGCCAATTGTTATGGAGATTTGTTATCCCTGTATATTAGTCCGTTTCTTGCCTTTCTCCATGATTGTGGCTTCCTCCCCACCACAGTGGCCACAATCTGTTTCTCTCCCTAGCCATGTCTCCATACTTCCTACCTTCCTCAGTGTGGCCTTTGCTCTACCTTTAGTTGTGGAGTTTGTTTTTCTAGTCTTCAGATTGATTTCTGGAATATTTAGGATGATATAATAGTTATCTAGTTGTATTCACGGGATGAGGTGAGCCTAGGGTCCTCATACTCCATGGACATTTTTGCTTTGTCCAACTGATAAAATGTTATTTCCATCACATCATATCAAGGGTACATACAAGGAACATGATGTTACTGTTGGTGTGAACTTTGTTCACAACCTTGTAGTGTTTGTCAGATTTCTCCCCTGCAAAGTTATTATCCATGCCCCGCCCCCATACTTTACTCTTTGAAAACAAAGTCACTATATGCAACCCAATGTAAGGAGAGAGAATTAATTATACTCCATCTCCTTGAAGGGAGAATACGCACATAAATTATTTCGAATTCTTCTGCTTTATGTATTTATTCAATCTGTCATTTATTTATATCAGTATGCACTCATGGGTATTTATTTTATACTTTGGGTTATAATACAATTTCATTTATTTTGTTGCTCAAATTGTTCGAACTTTAGCTATTGTGAGTTTTTTTTCAGATAGCTATGGTATCTCTTTGACATATCCCTTCATGTGTTTTGGGGGTTGTGTGTGTGTGTGTGTGTGTGTGTGTGTGTGTGTATGTGTGTTTAGTAATTCCTTACCTTTGGGCACTTCAAGTTACTCCAGGCTCATATTGTCTTCACCTAACCTATCTCTAGATTCAGCCATTTCTCAAAGTTGCCCTCATTCCTTTTATTGGAGAAAAGTATTAGAAACCAAGGTGTAGAGACTAGGAGTGTTTGTTGCTGCTGGTATGTCCTTGCTTCCAGGTCCTCTTAGCTGACAGAACAAGTTAGTATATGTGTGTGTGTTAATCCATGTATTGACAGACACAGAGCTAAGAATATTACTGTATGTAACAATCAGTATCTATACTAACCTTAACAAGAGTACAAACTGATACCTCCAACTAAATCCATTTTCATACGGATCATTCTAGTCTGTCCCCTTCATTATCTGTCTGTAACTTAGCCAAACAGTGAAGAAACCTGGCTCTCACTATCATTGTTCATTTACTTATCTGTTCAATTCTAGTATGCAAGAAGAAGTATCAATGTTTAATCTATCTCCTCATGGAACAATTTTATCAACTAGAATACAATTCTTACATATAGCCTGTTTTGCCTTTAGTTTGACATATTCTACTCATTTCTAAAGGTACTCAGATCAGCAATCTCCCCCATCCTCTAGAGTGAGGTTGTTTCATACATTTGTAATAGAGTTAGATCATTTTGTCACATTTTGCATTCTATCCTGGAATTCTCCTGACCTCCTACATGTTGTTTATTTAATTTGCATATATTAAGTGCTGTACGGTTCTATGAGTTTTGACAGTTGCATATTGTCATGTATTCACCATTACAATATCACATGGAATAGTTTCACTCCCCTAAAAATTCCCCTGTGCTTCACTTATTTAACCTTCTCTCCCCATTCCCCAAGCCCCTGGAACTACTGATCTTTTTATTGTTTTGTCTTCTTTTTTTGGTTTGGCTTTTCTAGAATGTCTTTATAATTAGAATCATAGAGCATGTAGCTTTTTCATATTGGCTTCTTTCACTTAAACAATATGTACTTAAGATTTATTCATGTCTTTCTGTGGCTTGATAGCTCATTTCTTATTATTGCTGAATAACATTCAATTGTACAGGTATACCACAGTTTGCCTATCTATTCACATATGGAAGCACATTTTGCTTGCTTCCAGATTTCGGTAATTATAAATAAAGCTGCTATGAACATTCAAGTGCAGGTTTTAGTGTGGACATAAGTTTTCATATCAGTTAGGTAAATATCTAGGAGCATGATTGCTGGATCATATGATAAAGCTGTGTTTATCTTTGTAAGAAATTACCAAACTATTTTCCAAAGTGACTGTACATTTTGCATTTCCACTAGTAGTAAATGAGAGAGTTACTATGAATTACTATTACTGCACATCCTTGCCAGAATTTGGTATTGCCTTTGTTTTCTTTAGCCATTTTGATAGGCTTTAGTGGTATCTCATTTGTTGTGTTAATTTGCAGTTTCTTAACAAAAACGATGATGAACATCTTTTCATATGTTTATTTGCCATCTGTATATCTTCTTTGGTGATGTGTCTGCTCAGGACTTTTGCCCATTTTTTAATTGGGTTGTTTGTTTTCTTACTGTTGAGTTTTAAGAGTTCTTTGTATATTTTGGATATAAGTTCTTTGTCAGATATGTGTTTTGCAAATATTTTCTCCCAGATTGTGGCTTATCTTTCCAGTCTCTTGACAGTATCTTTCACACAACCTAAGTTTTTTGTTTTCTTCTTGTTTGTTTGTTTTATTTTAATAAAGTCCTACTTACTTTTTTCTTCAATCTTGCTTTTGGTGTTGAATGCAAAAACTCATTGGCAAGTCTAAAGTCACTTAAATTTTCTCCTATGTTTTTTCTTCAGGTTATACAGTATTGGATTTTGCATTTAGGCCTCTTATCCATTTTGACTTAATTTTTGAAGGGTGTAAGATGTTTCTCTAGTCTCCCTCCCTCTCTCTTTCTCTTTCTTTTTGCTAATTTGGGCATCCACTGTTCCAGCACCATTTGTTAAAATGCCTATTCTTTCTCCATTGACTTTTCCATGCTTCTTTGCTAAACATTAGTTGACTACATTTAGATGGGTCTCTATTTTGTTCTATTGATCCATGTATCTATTATTTCACCAGTATTATACTGTGTTGATTACTGTGGCTTTGTACTAAGTCTTGGAATCAAGGTATTGTGAATTTTCCAACTATGTCCTTTTTCTTCAGTATTGTGCTAGATATTTTAGGTCTTTTGACTTTCCATATAAACTTTAAAACCAGTTTATGTTAATATCTACAAGATACCTAAAAGGGATTTTGACTGAGATTAAATTTAATCTTTGTATCAAGTTAGGAAAAATCAACATCCTAATTATATTGAGCCTTCCAACCCATGAACACAAGATATGTCTCCAATTATTCAGATAAATTTTTGATTCTTTTTCTATCAGAGTTTCATAGCTTTCCACATATAAATCCTCACATATTTTGTTAGATTTATATTTAAGAGTTAATTTTTAGTATTTTTCTTTTATTTTAAATTTTAATGGTTTATTGGTGGCATATGGTAAAGCAATTGATTTTAGAATATAAACATGGTATCCTGCAACCTTGCTATACTTGATATTAGTTTCAGGAGCATATTTGTTGATTCCTTGGGATTCTCTACATAGACAATCCTGTCATCTAGGAATAATGAGAGTTTTACTTCTTCCTTGTAAATATGCCAATACATTTTATTTCTTTTTCTTATCTGATTGCAGTAACTAGGCCTTCCAGTACTATGTTGAATAAAAATGAGAGAGGACATCATTACCTTGTTACTGACCTTAGTGGGATAAGCATCCAGTACCTCACTATTAAGTGTAATGGTAGCTGTAGGGTTGTGTGTGTGTGTGTGTGTGTGTGTGTGTGTGTGTGTAAGTTCTTTATCAACTTGAGGAAATTCTGTTCCATTACTACTTTGCTGACAATTTCCATCATGACTATGTGTGGTGGTAAGGAGGGGAGAGAAAGCATTTAATAATCTTATAGTTTAATCTCATTTTCAAGGGCCTGGGTCTCCGGTTTGTAACTTTTACAAGGATTTCTCCATTTTTATAGCTCTGTTCTTCCCTTAGAGGAGACAGGAAAGCTAGAGGGCCTAGAGTGGAAGTAATATTTTCCCCTTATTTCAAATAAGGCTTTGGTTAGATCTTTTTTCCTGGAGAAAGTCTTTGTTATGGACAATACTCTTAGGTATATTTCACAGTGACTATTTTCCTCTTGGCACTATGAGAAAATCTTTCTTAGATCTTTACTTTGGAAAAGTAGTAGATTATTGGAGGTAAACCCCACAAAATCTGGGGATTCCTTTAAGACTACAGCTCTCAGTAATATCTTCCTTTGTGTGTTTCTAGGAGTTCTGACTCCAGAAACCTTTGCTTTGGTTATGAGCAGACTCTATTGGCTTCCTTCTCTTTCCAGATTTCAAGCTTATTACATGTTTGAGCTGAAAGCAGAAGTCAACACATTACTTTTTATCTCTAATTTGGAAGCCAAGAAACTGTAGAACCTTGTCTGTATTCCACACATCATCATGCATTCTATTTATCCTACATTCCTTGGTCATGGAAGCAGAGAAACATTTACCCCTGGAATAAATAGGGTAATTTCACTTTAGTTGAGATATAATGAATGAAAACTGGACAGGTAATGAAAATGAATTGTCAACCTTTTGCTATGCAAAACCCTTTTGTGAAATAAAAAGGCAACATTTTTCTGTATGGGAGCAGTTAAGATCATGGAATCATTTATTCCAGATAGTGATTGAGTGCCTATTATATGCCAATCTCTATGAGAGGTTCTGGGGCTATGAGAATGGGTATGATAGATGTACTCATCCTATGTATTTAATTTAAAGTTTAGGGAAGGAAATACAATTATTGTATATTTAATAGTACGATTGGAGGATAATCTTCCAAGTAAGAGAAAAAGCCTAAGTAAACCCTGGAGATAAAAGAGAACAAGAACTGAAAAGAAACAAATTCCAGGAGGGAAGGTGCATGGCATTTTCTCAAGTCAGAATCAGAGCAGGAACTACATGCCATATTCAAAAGGATATTTTTGATTAAAGGTAATTTAAGTGAGGAACTGTTTTCAAAAATGCTGATAGAGCTAATGAAAACTACTAGGAGTTGATAAAGTCATTCCACCCATCAAAAGGGGAACAGAGAGGGAATGGTTACCAAACATGGGGGAGAGATATAACTGTAGGAGAGGTCTGCCAGAAAGGAGATCTAAGTCCCAGTTAGGAATGTAACTTCTATCAACTCCTGACCTTTTCAAAAAAATGTTTTATTTATTTTTGAGGGGGGGGGGAAGGGGAGAGAGAGAGGGAGACACAGAATCAGAAGCCATGTGAAGCCCAAAATATTCACCCTCACTAATACGCTGTGTATTATTAAAAAAAAAAAACACAGGAAAAAGAGGAGTTATTGAAAAAGCAATTAATTAAAATAACATACAGACGCAACAGTCTCCACTTGTATGGCTGCTCATAAAGCCTGAATTAAAAGTCAGAGTTTCCTTAAAAAAAGTATTCGTTTTGAGAGAGAGAGAGAGACTGAGAGAGCAGAGGAGGGGCAGAAAGAGAGGGAGAGACAGAATCTCAAGCAGGCCCTGCACTGTCAACACAGAGCCTGATGCGGGGCTCAATATCATGAACCCTGAGATCATGACCCAAGCCAAAATTTAGAGTTAGACACTTAACCGACTGAACCACCCAGGCACCCCAAAGTTCCTTTTTTCCCCCACTAATTCCATCACCCCCTTTCTCTCTGTCAGCACTTCCTTTGGATGGGATGAACCAAACAATAATTTTCACAGCAGTTAGGTCCTTGGCAGTAATGATCTTACTGGTTTGCCTCAGCTTTCTATTGATTAATGATTATTTAAAAGACAGCTGAGTGAATCTTATAAAAAATTTTTAATATTTATTTTTTAGAGAGAGAGAGAGAGAACATGAGCGAGTGGAGGGGCAGAGAGAGAGGGAGACAGAATCAGAAGCAGGCTCCAGGCTGAGTTGTCAGCACAGAATCTGATGCGAGGCTTAAACTCACAAACTGTGAGATCATGACCTGAGCTGAAGTTGGACACTTAACTGACTGAGCCACCCAGGGGTCCCATGAGTGAATCTTCTAGATTCAAGTGAAAGTTCCTGATTTATGTAGTTCTCAGTAAAGAGAGATGGATGAATCATCTCAGCCAGTAAAGTGATTACTTTTTCTACCTATTGGTTAAGCAACATGAAGAGCCTCAAATGGCTGAAAGTCTCAGCTTTCAAATTTGACAGAAAAATGATTATATTCCCCAACAGAAGCACTTTTTTTCTTAGCCACTAAAACCTCCAAACCCACTGTCCTCAAGCTAATGGAGAAGGGAAAGAGGAATTCCTTAAGTGTTAGGTATTGAAACGACCTCTTCATTGGCATTCCTTGATGCCAGGACCAATTCACTTTGATTGTGACTAGATATTGTACATGTTGCCCACATGTGAAAGGCATAGGCTGCATCTTGTAGAGAAATATTCTAACCCTAGATCTTATTAGGAATAAATTACTGCTTACTCTGTGATGGAAAGAGTTCCATTGTCATCAATCTGTCACCAGGTAATAATGCTCTTTCTAGATAATAATGCTATACTGGGGCTTAGTGTTGGCTTCTGCTGATGGCACTCTGTGGCACACTGTGAGCAACCTTAGTCAAGCAAAGTTCAGGCTGTTGAGCTCAAGATAAATTTCCATCTTTGCCACCATGACCACTTTTAAAACTAATGCCTTGAGCAAAAATTGGGGTGGCTAGGAAAAGAGGCTGACTGACATTTAGCAAATATATCACCTTTTCCACATTCTCTGCAATGGATGCCTTCTGATGAGTATTTATAAATATGTCTGTATTCTCTTACCATTCTAAGAAACCCAAGTACATACCTCTCCCCAAGTCTTCCGTATTATCAGTCTTCCAATCTCGTTCTAAGTCCGTGACCACTAACACTATTAGGCACTGTCCATCAACCAAGATTTATCTGTACCTTAGGTCATATTGTCTTCAATAAAAATGAACAACTTGATTTTTCTGCTTAGCATTCTTCATACTGGGAGGATTTCCTTTCAGCATTGATTTTCAGAACCAGCCTTCAGTAGGGCTGTAATGTAGCAACGATCCACTTCTAGCTGGTGCCAGCATACTATTCATACCTGTCCATAAATCAGGCCTACATTTTTTACTCTTCCATTAACCAATCATATGTTTGAGCTGTGAGAGAGATGGCAACAGAGGAGAAATAGGTGCCAAAGGAATCTGATCATGCACTTTGTTTGTAACTTTACAACCTTCTTAGATTTGCTCTTATACCTAGCATTTCTATTTCCTATTTGAAAATGGCTACACCATCTGATTTTATGATTCAGTGTATCAGATAACCCCCAATTATTTCCTTTTTTTTTCTGTGAATTTGTATGCGCTCATCACGACAACTGCCCTCCTTAATCCCCATCACCTATCTAGCCCCTCCTTCTACCCCCTTCCCCTTGGGTACTCATCAATTCATTCTCTATAATTGAGTCAGTTTCTTGATTTGTCTCTCTTTTTTCCTCCTTTGCTCCTTTGTTTCTTAAATTCCTCATATGAGTGATGTCACATGGTATTTGTCTTTCTCTGAGTGACTTATGCTACTTAGCATTATACTCTCTAGCTCCATCCATGCCATTGCAATATGATATATATATGTGTGTGTATATATACATATATACATATATATACATATATATATATATACATATATATACGTATATATATATGTACACACACACACACACACATACACACACACACACATACCACGTCTTCTTTATCCATTATTGATGGACACTTGGGCTGTGTCCATATCTTGGATATTGTGAATAATGCTGTCATAAACAGGGATTTATGTATCCCTTTGAATTCATGTTTTTTAGTTCTTTGGGTAAATATACAGTAGTGAAATTACTGGATCTTAGGGTAGTTCTATCTTAATTTCTTTGAGAAAATATTTTTCACAGTGGCTGTACCAGTTTGCATTTCCACCAACTGCAAACAAGTGCTCCTTTTTCACCACATCCTTGTCAACAACTGTTGTATTCTGAGATGACACCCAGTTCTTGAACAGCATTTTTGGGTGCTCTTCCTGTCCCATTGTTAGGTATCCAATCTCTACCAGAGCCAAGTAGTAATGTAGCAATTGATTTTCAAAAGAAGATATATCTACAGGAACACATACTGTCTTACTTGAAAACTCTATGGAGCTTAGCTACAGATGATGTAAGTCGTCTCTATGTTCCACAGATAACTTTTAACACCATTGGGTCTACCGGGTCATATGAGGTAAGTATCAGGGTGACTTACACTGATCCTGCTGCAGAGTCTCCTCTTCCTCCAGACCCCCTTCAAAAAAGATAGAATTTTATGTTATCTAGGAACTTAGACAGCACAGCATATTCAAATTAACCTATGTTGTCTTCCAGAATCAAAAAAGACCCCCGAAATTTTGTGCCTCTTTTTGTTGGCACAGAGGAAGAGACTTATCTCCTACTTTAAAAGTTTATTTTTTGTTTGTTTGTTCATTTGTTTTGCAAGCCCCCTGTCAGTGGACCATTAGAATCTTCACCAATGTGGCAGGCTCTGAACTTTCATTGGGTTTATGTCTCATCTTTTGATATGAGTGTGTCTTACTTAAACATATAAGATATGAAATGAAATGAAACAAATAAGATATGACATGAAATAACTAGGACAAATTAGGAAAATTGTCCATCCTTAATGTAATGGATCAGTGTAGTCTCCCATGGGATATCAAGATCTTGAAGGTTCATCAGACAATTGCCTGGAGAGTTCACTTGTCTCTAAGAGTAGACAGTGAAGGTGAACTACAGTGTTTGCTTCCTAAAGGCAAGCTGCTTTTGATTACCTTTGGTGATGAGGACGGAAAATAAAGCATTTATTCAGTCAAAATCTGCATATCAAGTATGAAGAGCTGGTTAGTTTGTGTTAGAAGATCCCAATTCTGAAACTATAGCCATGATTGGCATCACCATGTAATTAAATTTATAACAATCTATCGTCTCTCTCTCCAGGCTGCATGTGGGTTTTGTATCTGGCAAACAGGCTAGTTCAATGAGGCAGAAATCACTTACTCCCTAAATCTTTGAAACCCTTAATGGTGGCACCAGTCACTGCAGTAGTCCCAGTGAATGCTTTGGGGTAGTATCCTGGTGAATGGGGGCAATTTCTAGATTCCTGGGTTTCTGAGACCTGGCTTTACTTACCCAAAATTTGTACATGTCCAGGACTGCATGTAATATGATTCCCAAAGCCTGTTAAAGCCTATCTAAGTAGTGAGCTTAAACAGACTTTCCCAGTGATATTATCCACCTTTGAAGTTAAAAAGAAAAAAAAAAAGACTAAGAAAAAGGAAAAGATTTTTTTGAGGTCAAGGTCCAAAAGAATGATATATGACCATTAGGGTGTTGTTAGACAAATGGGCCAGATTGCCTTGAGAAATTCTTAATGTTTCAGTCGGGAGGGGAAAAAATGAAGCATGAAACATAAATACAATCCGTTTACCAGTAATGGAGGTTTCCAAGGGTGACTTTTTACTTGTTTGGTTTTTAGCATAGCCAGAACTATTGTTCTTTTCCCACATACTGCCTCTTTCTGAAATTAGTAATGGAATAGATATTGTATTTTTATTTGTATGGAATAAAATGGTTCATCTCAAAGTCAGTGGGAAGTGTGAGAGTCTTGTCTTAAAGCATGGGCATGCATGCTTATTTTATAAAACATTAAAGAGGCAAGTGTGCAGCTGGAGGATAATTTGGAAGAAGGCACATTTCTTCATCTGATAGTCTTTTGCTTCTGCTCCAAGACAGATCTAGGCAATGCTTCCAATACTGTTTTACCAAAACTTGTCTATATGTGGTGTTCTTTAGAAGTCTATGATAAATTAAATCTAGACTACTAATTTTATCTCTTTTTCCACATAAATTTGCTTTATGGATATAAAATTGTCCTTTCAAATAACACTGATTTAAGTTATCTAATGATATCAACATGCTTTATTTTTCTTATGATTTTCCATTCTTCCTTGTATGATCTGGGCTTTTGATAAGCCAGTAACTTATTGTGTTTTCTAGGAAAACAAAGTTGGGGCATATTAACATTCTCTCCAGCTCCAATACTTTGTCTTGAAGATGATGAGCTGTCACTAGCTCACTCACAGACACCAACATAGAAAACAGACACACTGTCAAAATACATATTATGAACTTTACCTGTTGATATGAGGAATACATATTTATTCAGAGGAGTTAAGATGGTGGGGCATCATGGAGACCCTGAGTTTGTCTTATCCCTGAATTGCAGCTAGATCAGCACCAAATCAATGTGAACACCTAGGAAGTTGTTCTAAGGATTAATGCAAAAATCTGCATAACTTGAGCCACAGAACTCTGCAGGTACACCGTGCAGAGAGGTAAACTGGGGGAGAGAAAATCTGTGGAGAGTAGGGAGCCAGTTTCATGGAGAAAGGACAGAGAGAGAAAAAGGAAAGAGGGCAGTATATCAGGATTGTGCAAGAAAAGTACTCTCTCCCACCTCCTGAACATAGCTGGAGAGAAAGAAATAAAGAGTGAAAACACTCGTGGGAGACTGAACAAGAAATCTGTTTCCCAAAAATATTGATGCGGAGAAAAGAAAGGGTTTCAATACCACCAGGATTCTATAAACAGTGAAACACAGAGTCTGAAGTTTCAGAGCTCAGTGCCTGGCGCTGCTCTGGTGAGGAAGCAGGGTGAATCTCCAGGAGCAGACAGAGGGGTCTGAGGTGTCCATGTGCCACATGGGAAGAAGTGGTTCCCCTGCTTGGAGTGCATTTGGTAGGGGACATATGGCCTCCCCACAGACAAAGGTCCCAGTGGGCTCTAGAGAGCAGCCATGTTTGCTGGTATTGGGACAAAGAAATGTGGTGTTGGCTGAGTATTGTGATTTGCCGTAATCTCTGAATCTCTTCCACTGAGCAATCACACGAATGTATTCTGGGGAAAGCTGGCACCCAGCCATTGCTCAGTGAGACTCCTGTCAGAGAGTCAACTCAGGTCAAAGCCATGGGGGTCTCTGAAGTGTGGGACTTTGAAACACAACCCCATCTGAGATAAAATTATGAAGGGAGGTGTGCCTAATAGGCAGACAACTTGGAGATGGACAGGACAGATGCCAGGAGCGGATAGAAGTGCGAGAAAAGGAGAAGTGCTTGATCATGGGTTGGTGAGAGTATGAAGTTCCTACTCCAGAGACTAGGGGGCTGGATGAAGTTATTTCCTTACGCGCATGCACATGTGCGTGTGTGCGCACACACACTGATCCACCCCAGTAAGCTAAGCAGCACCGCATAGTGGAGAACAGAGCAGTTATACCAAGCCCTGCCCAACTACACCTTCCAAGCACATCCCCCAGAAGACAAACAAAAGTCACTCTACTAGCTTAGTGTACAGATTATAGAGTGCTTCATAATTTCAGTTTTAGGGGGAACTGAATATAATTTCATTCAGGGTTCATTGTTTGCTGTTCATTTATTAATTTTCTTTGCTTCTGTTTTGCTTAAATTGTTTTCTTTTTTCTTTCTTTTCTCTTTCTTGGATACATAAAGAGAAATATTTATTTTTATTTTTTACTTTAGTTTTTATTTTAAAAAATGTTTTATTCTATTCCATTTATTTATTTTATTCTATTTTATTAGTTTTTTAAAAAATTTTTAACATTTATTCATTTTTGAAAGACAGAGACAGAGTGCGAATGGGGAAGGGGTAGAGAGAGAGGGAGACACAGAATTTGAAGCAGGCTCCAGGCTCCAAGCTGTCAGCACAGAGCCCAATGTGGGGCTTGAATTCACAGACTGCAAGATCATGACCTGAGCCAAAGTTGGCCGCCAACTGACTAAGCTACCCAGGCGACCCATATTTTATTAGTTTTTTAATTTGTAAACTTTTTATTACTTTTTTTTTCTTTCCTTTCTCTTTTTTTCTCTATACTATCAAGCTTCTTTGAACAAGCAGACTGGAACACACCTAGGATCCTGCTTCCTTTGTTTAATTTTTTGTTTTGTTTTGTTTTTAATTTTATTTATTTTTTCTTCTTCCAAAATGACAAAACAAAGGAATTCATCCCAAAAGAAAGAACAGGAAGAAATGACAGCCAGGGACTTAATCAACAGAGATAAAAGTAAGATGTCTGAACTAGAATTTTGAGCCACAATAAGAAGAATAATAGCTGAGGTTGAAAAACACATAGAAGACACCAGAGCATCCTTTTCTATGGAGATAAAAGAAATAAAATCTAGTCAGGCTGATATTAAAATGCTATAACTGAGATGCAATCTCAAATGGATGCCATGACGGCAAGGATGGATAAAGCAGAGTAGAATCAGCTATACAGAAGATAAACTTATGAAGAATACTGAAGCAGGTAAAAAAGAGGGAAACAAAGTCAAAAGATAATGATATGAGACTAAGAGAACTCAGTGACTTATTAAAAAGTAATAACATCCGAACCATAGGAGTCCCAGAAGATGAAGAAAAAGAAAAAGGGGCAGAGGTTTATGTAAACAAACTATAGCAAAAAAGTTTCCTAATCTGGGGACAGACACAGACATCAAAATTCAAGAAGCACAGAGCTCTCCCATTAGATTCAACAAAAACCTACCATCACCCTAGCATATCATAGTCAAATTCACAAAATACACAGACAAGGAAAGAATTATGAAAGCAACAAGGGGGAAAAAAAAGTCCTTAACCTATAAGGGAAGACACGTTCGCAGCAGACCTACCCACAGACAGTTGTTGACCAAAAATGAGTGTCAGGATATATTCAATGTGCTGAATTGGAAAAATATGCAGTCAAGGATTCTTTATCCAGCAAGGCTGTCATTCAAAATAGAAGGAAAAGAAACAAACAAACAAAAACAAAATAAAAGGAGAGATAGTTTCCCAAACAAAAACTAAAGGAGTTTTTGACCACTAAACCAGCCCTGCAAGGAATTTTAAGGGGGACTCTTTGAGTGGAATAAAAGCCTCCACCGCCCCCCCCCACACACATACACAAAAGACTAAAAGCAACAAAGACTAGAAAGGACCAGAGAACATCACTAGAAACACCAACTCGACAGGCAACACAATGGCACTAAAATCATATCTTTCAGTACTCATTCTAAATGTAAGCAGACCAACTGCTCCAATCAAAAGACATAGGGTATTAAAATGGATAAGAAGACCCATTTATATGCTGCTTACAAGAGACTCATTTTAGACCTATAGACACTGCAGACTAAAAGTAAGGTGATGGAGAACTATCAATCATGCTAATGGTCATCAAAAGAAACTTGGAGTAGCCATACTTATATCAGACAAACTAGATTTTAAAATAAAGAGTATAACAAGAGATGAAGAAGGGAATTATATCATAACTAAGGGGTGTATAGACCAAGAAGATCTTGCAACTTTAAATATTTATGCCCCCAAAATGAGAGAACCCAAATATATACATCAACTAATCACAAATATAAAATCATTGATAATAATACCATAATAGTAGGTTAGAAATAGTAGGTTAGAAATCAACCACAAGAAAAAATTTGGAATGACCATTAATACTTGGATATTAAAGAACATTCCACTAAAGAATGAATGGTTAACTAAGAAATTAAAGAGGAAATTAAAAAGTACATGGATGCCAATGGAAATGAAAACACAACAGTCTAAAACCTTTGGGATGCAGCAAAGGCAGTCATAAGAGGGAAGAATATAGCAATCCAGGCCTTCCTAAAGAAGGAAGAAAGCTCTCAAATACACAACCTAAACTTACAGCTAAAAGAGCTAGAAAAAGCACAGCAAATAAAGCCCCAAAACCACAGAATGGAAATAATAAAGATTAGGGCAGAAATCAATAATGTCAAAATGCAAACAAAACAAAATAAAAAACCCAACAGAAGAGATCAATGAAACCAGTAGCTTTTTCTTTGAAAGAATTAACAAAATTGATATACCCCTAGCCAGACTGATCAAAAAGAAAAAGGAAAGGACCCAAATAAATAAAATCATGAATGAAAGAGGAGAGATCATAAGCAACACTGCAGAAATACAAACAATAATAAGAGAATATTATGAACAATTATATGACAACAAGTTGGGCAATCTGGAAGAAATGGACAAATTCCTAGAAACATAAACTACCAAAACTGAAACAGGAAGAAATAGAAATTTGAACAGACCCATAACCAATAAAGAAGTTGAATCAGTAATCAAAATTTTCCCAAGGAACAAGAGTCCTGGGCTAGATGGCTTTCCAGGAGAATTCTACCAAACAGTCAAAGAAGAGTTAATACCTATTCTTTTGAAAACTTCCAAACTCATTCTATGAAGCCAGCATTACCTTGATTCCAAAACCAGACAAAGACCCCACGAAAAAGGAGATCTACAGACCAATTTTCCTGATAAACATGGATGTAAAATTTTCAATAAGATACTAGGAAACCAGATCCCACAATACATTAAAAGAGTTATTCACCATGATCAAGGAGATTTATTCCTGGGATGCAGAGCTGGTTCAATATCTGCAAATCAATCAATGTGATACATCACATTAATAAAAGAAAGGATAAGAACCATGTGATCCTCTCAATAGATGCAGAAAAAGCATTTGACAAAATGCAGCATCCTATGATGTTTGATAAAAACCCTCAAGAAAGTACAGTTAGAAGGAACATACCTAAAGATCATAAAGACCATATCTGAAAGACCCACTGCTAATATCATCCTCAATGGGGAAAAACTGAGAGGTTTTCCCCTAAGGTCAGGAACCTGACAGGGATGTCCACTCTCATCACTGTTATTCAACATAGTGTTGGAAGTCCTAGCCTCTGCAATCAGACAACAAAAAGAAATAAAAGGCATCCAAATTGGCAGGGAAGAAGACAAACTTTCACTCTTCACAGATGACATCATACTCTATGTGGAAAACCCAAAAGACTCCACTAGAAACCTGCTAGAACTAATACATGAATTCAGCAAAGTCACAGGCTATAAAATCAATGTACAAAAATCGGTTGCATTTCTATACACCAATAATGAAACAGCAGAAAGAGAAATCAAGGAATCAATCCCATTTACAAATGCACCAAAACCCATAAAATACCTAAGAATAAACCTAATCAAAGAGGTGAAAATCTATACACTGAAAGCTATAGAAAGCTTATAAAAGAAAATGAAGAAGACACACAAAAACATGGAAAAACAATTCCATGCTCATGGATTGGAAGAACGCATATTGTTAAAATGTCAATACTACCCAAAGCAATCTACATATTCAATGCAATCCCTATCAAAATAACAGCAGCATTTTTCACAGATTTAGAACAAACAATTGTAAAATTTGTATGGAACCACAAAAGACTCCGAATAGCCAAAGCAATCCTGAAAAAGAAAACCAAAGTTGGAGGCAAACCAATTCGGGACTTCAGGATGTATTACAAAGCTGTAACCATCAAGACAGTATGGGATTGGCACTAAAGCAGACATAGAGATCAATGAACAGAATAGAGAACCCAGAAATGGACCTACAAACGTATGGCCAACTAATCTTTGACAAAACAGGAAAGAATATCCAATGAAAAAAAGACAATCTCGGGGCGCCTGTGTGGCTCAGTTGGTTAAGCGGCTGACTTCAGCTCAGGTCATGATCTCGTGGTTTTTGAGTTTGAGCCCCGTGTCTGGCTGTGTGCTGACAGCTCAGAGCCTGGAGCCTGCTTCAGATTCTGTGTCTCTCCATCTCTCGACCCCTCCCCTGCTCATGCTCTGTGTTTCTCTGTCTCTCAGTAATAAGTAAACGTTAAAAAAATTTTTTTAAAGAAAACAAGACAGTCTCTTCAGCAAATGGTGGTAGAAAAACTGGACAGCAACTTGCAGAAGCATGAACCTGGACCACTTTCTTACATCATACACAAAAGTAAACTCAAAATGGATGAAAGACCTAAATGTAAGATTGGAAGCCATCAAAATCCTCAAGGAGAAAAGAGGCAACAACCTCTTTGACCTCAGCTGCAGCAAATTCTTATTTGATATGTCTCTGGAGGCAAGGGAAACAAAAGCAAAAATGAACTATTGGGATCTCATCAAGATAAAAAGCTTCTGCACAGTGAAGGAAAAAGTCACAAGACTAAAAGGCAAGTGATGGAATGGGGAAGATATTTGCAAATAACATATCAGTTAAAGGGTTAATATCCAAAATCTATAAATAATTCATCAAACTCAATACCCAAAAAACAAATAATCCATTGAAGACATGGACAAAAGACATGAATTGACACTTTGGATTCCAAAGAAGATATCCAGATGGCTAACAGATACATGAAAAAATGCTCAACGTCCCTCATCATCAGGGAAATAAAAATCAAAACCACAATGAGATACCACCTCACACCTGTCAGAATGGCTAACATTAACAACTCAGGTAACAACAAATGTTGGCTAAGCCATTTACAACAACGCGGTTGGAACTAGAGTTTTGCTAAGCAAAATAAGTCAGTCAGAGAAAGACAAATAACATAATTTCACTCATATGTGGAATTTAAGAAACAAAACAGATGAACATAAGGGAAGGGAATGGAAAATAAACAGAGGGGGACAAACCATAAGAGACTCTTAAATACAGAGAACAAACTCACGGTTGCTGGTGGGGTGTTGGGCGAGGGAATGGGCTAAATGGGTGATGGGCCTTAAGGAGGGCACTTGTTGGGATGAGCACTTGGTGTTATATGTAAGTGATGAATCACTATATTCTATTCCAGAAATTTAAAAAAAGGAAAAAAAAACCACATCCTATCAAAAATAAACAAATGTCTATAGTTTAACACTAAAAAGAAGGAATACATATTTGTTCAAAAATATTTATTAAATGTCTAATATGTGTGAATACATGACAAATATAAAAATGTTGGTCTCTTCCCACAAGAAGCTTGAATTAAAAATAGGAAAGAGAGGGCACCTGGGTAGCTCAGTTGGTTAAGTGGCCAACTTTGGTTCAGGTCATGATCTCGTGGTTTGTGAGTTCAAGCCCGTGTCGGGCTCTGTGTTGACAGCACAGAGCCTGGGGCTCACTTCAGATTCTGTCTCCCTCTCTCTCTGCCCCTCTCCTGCTGACACTCTGTCTCTCTCTCTCTCAAAAATAAATAAATATTTAAAAAATTTAAAAAAATTGAAAAGAGATAAAATATCACAGAACTATTAACTAAATATAATTGTATTTGAGAACTTATAACACAGGAATTTGATCTAGTAGGGTGCCAGGAAAGGCTTGTCTGATGAAGTGAACTTTAAGCTGAAGCCTGCAACATGAGTAAAACTAGTGAGGTGAAAGATGTCATGCACACACAAAACAGTGAGTGTGTGTAAGGAGGGAAGTATTTCAGGGAGAGGGACATGATGTGAATAAAACCTTTTGAAATGGAAAATGGCAAAATACACATTAGAGAAATCCAAAAAAGGGATAGTGGAAGCATAGAGAGCAAGGGAGAACATACCTGAAACAAGAATAGAAATATTACACAAGGCCTTGAAATCAATTTAAAGACCTTTGAATGGGTTGGATTGAAATCTGAAAGCAACAGGAAGGCACTTAAGCATGTTAAGCATGAAACTTGACATAATCAGATTTGTGGTTTGGAAAGATCATGCTGGCTTCTGTGTGAGAAAGCACTGTATTTTCTAATCATTAATGGAGAAACCAAAGTGAGCCAACAGGAGGTGGTGGTCCAGTCTAGAATGGAAGAGTTCCTAATGAATGCTAGTAGTTTTAATGTGAGTGAGGGGAGGGAAGGGGAAGAATGAAAAAACTCGGGGCGCCTGGGTGGCGCAGTCGGTTAAGCGTCCGACTTCAGCCAGGTCACGATCTCGCGGTCCGTGAGTTTGAGCCCCACGTCAGGCTCCGGGCTGATGGCTCGGAGCCTGGAGCCTGTTTCCGATTCTGTGTCTCCCTCTCTCTCTGCCCCTCCCCTGTTCATGCTCTGTCTCTCTCTGTCCCAAAAATAAATAAAAAACGTTGAAAAAAAATTTAAAAAAAAAAGAATGAAAAAACTCAATGAGTAGGAATAGAGGTAGGAGTACAAATAAAAGAGTTTATAGAGATGATAGAATGGGCACAATAAATCAAAAGGGTCAAGTATTCAGGCATTTTACCTAATTTTAAAATTGATAATTATGTCCTATTAAATGAACCACCACTATCTTCATGCTTTTAATTAATAGTTATTAAGCATGTTCTATGTTCAAATACTGTGCAGGGGGCCTTGAGTATGCTTATGTATCTTAAACATCATATAGATGTAGAAGCTTCCATGTCTTCTTGTATCAGCATGGATATGGTTAGGAAAATGAAGCTATTCCTGGAATAAAGGTTTTCAACATAGGAGTTATGGTTTATACCTAACTTGGGCAATGGCATTCTGGGAGACTACAGTTAGAAGATTAGAGATGATAGGAAGAAGATTGCGGTTTGAAGAATCACTGAAAATTTCAGCCTGAAACACTAAAGTAGGTGTTTTTCAAAAGTACTGTGATAAACCACTGCAGATTTTAAGTCTTTGGGAAAGATTCCACCATTTTCCTAGTTTACTGTAGTAGAGGTAGCTCACAGAGAAGTCTATGAAGCCATTAGATTTGCTTGCAAAGATGTCCAAATAATGACCCCTCTCCCATTCTGCATCCTAAATGTCATATAATTACTTTTGTAGGTAAACTTTATGCAAGAACCATGTGGGAAAGGAGGATCTTAGAAATGTAGCTCCTGGCTTCTACCCTGCATTATGGAGGAGATATCCACAAAGCAGACTCCAAGATAGAATTAAATGCAGTTTTCATTTGGGGAAATGCCTGTAAGAGAAAAATAATGAGTGAGCTAGGGAAGGCTGGGAGAGACATCAGGCCTTGTTGCTATTCTGATTATTAGCAAAGAGAGACAGAAGTAAGGTTGGATGGAAATGAGGTGTGCTGCCATACAGTCTAAAGAAGGTTTGCCAAGGTATCAGGGAGTCTTCAAGTCAAAGTTGGTCATTAGAGGAATCCCAGGTTTCCCAGAAAGATTCCTGCCTTATATACTGGCCATATCCAGTCACTGGCTGGAAGTAGTTCATGGGAATCATGGTCTCAGTACAAATGTAGTGACGGAGAGCTCTAGCTCAAGTTGGCTCTCTGCAGTTGAGTTCTGGAAGCCACATTCTCATGGCCAACATATGCTAGATGTAGTAAAAGGCTGGCATCTAACAATCTAACACAGTCTACCCCTTTGTTGACCTAGCATCCATACCACCTCTTTAACCTACATTTAACTTAGGAAGAAAGACTAGAACAACATCTGGCTAACATGATGCAGCAGTCGATTACAAACTAACACATCTCATCTTCTGACAAAAATGGACACATTCAGTTGTGTATGCTACTTTACTTACTTTGAGTGATATTTATCACTCTTGTGGTATGTTACAATTCTTCTGTTATCCCTTAATTTAAATACTGAATTATTGAGTTAACCACTATTAACATATCCTCTTTTCTTTTAATTTTAAAAAACTTTTTAATTCCAGTTAGTGAACATACAGTGTTATGTTATTTTCAGGTGTACAATACTGTAATTTAACACTTCCATACATCACCCTGTATTGACACATCTTATATCAGATAGAAAGTAATTTGGAAAAAATAAAGAGAACTGGTATTGTGTGTATCATATATAATATATATATATATATATGTATATGTATATATATATATATATATATATATACATATACATATATATATATAATGAAAAATCTGCATAAATAATCCAGTTCTCATTTTTGTAACTGGTCATAAGGCTACAGGTGCAATTTGTAACTCTTTATCTCCACTGCTCATTTCATTTTTCCTTTGCACGCAGCCAGTACCCCAGATGGTGGGTCTGGGCTTTAATAGTTTTGCTTGTAATTTGTTATTGTGGTTTCTTGCTGACTTTCACTAGGAAATATGGGATACTAAGGGGCTCCCCAGAGAATCTCTTGGATTACAGGCATGCTTCTTTGATCCCCATTGTGTAATAGTAACAGTTTCCCCTTGATAATCAGAATTGTCACCCAACCAACATATAATCTCCCTCATCTCTTTGAGGGCCAGGTGTCAGTCTTAACTCACCAGGTCAGTGTAACCCGTGCTAGATCACCTGGAAGTTTCTCTATTTTTGGAAACTAAGACTTCTAATTAAATGGACCCCAAAGTCTTCAGAATGGGAAACAAAAAAAAATCTAGTAGGTCATTAGATGTTCTAGTGACAGGATCTATTGTCATTTCCACCCTTGTGTTTTCAGACATGTACATCCTAGCTATACTCTGGCTCAAATCACATATCACACCCAAAGGATACTGTCTAGCCAAAATATATTGTATCCCAGGTGTTACCACACCTAACTGAGCTTTCAAAAGTACATTTCACTCTTCTAGCAGGCTACCTCTGTAAATGACCTCCTATGTCCATTCTTTCACTGATAGTGATTCAGTATGCCCCTGTCTTCAAAACTCTCTCTTAGAGGCTGCAGAATCTTTATTACCTGAAGTATCATAGCCATGAATAAGATGTGATTCCCTTCTCTTAAGAAGTTTCCAGGGGTAACTCAGATCAGTTGTCCTTTTACAGTTAAGGAATTAAAAATTCTTTAATAGACATACAAAACACATGTATACTGATTATTTATAAGGAGGGGGGGAAACATGTCCAGTTTGGAAATCAGAAAAGTCTTGATGGGAAGAGACATGTGGAGGTGAAGGATTTCTTCTAGGCAGTGAAAGCCAGAGCAAAAGGCAAGAATAAATAGTGATTTCAGGAGTGCAGCAAGATCAGTCTGACTTGGCTGGAGACAAAACAAGGGGAAGAAACAGGTGGGGTAAGAAGTTTGAACACTGGATGGGTATGAGATCTTTGCAGAAAATGAAATGTCAGTGTAACGACTTCTTACTGCACTGAGAAGCATTAGGAGGGTTTTCCATTTTTGTTTTTTGGTTTCTTGTTTGTTTGTTTGTTTGTTTTCTTCCCGAAAGAAAGAAATGTTGCTAAACATTACAGCAGAAGAAAGCTTAAACCTTGCTTTTGCTGCTCAGTTGTATGATCTCAGAGAGGTCATTATCTGTCTGAGCTGCAGCCTCATTGTCAGTGAATGTGGAGGATAACACATCCTTCACAAGGTTAGGAGGATGAAATGCCTGCTATTGTACCTAGTTTTTTTTTTTGCTTTTTTTTTTTTTAATTTTTTTTTTTTCAACGCTTTTTATTTATTTTTGGGACAGAGAGAGACAGAGCATGAACGGGGGAGGGGCAGAGAGAGAGGGAGACACAGAATCGGAAACAGCCTCCAGGCTCCGAGCCATCAGCCCAGGGCCTGACGCGGGGCTCGAACTCACGGGCCGTGAGATCGTGACCTGGCTGAAGTCGGACGCTTAACCGACTGCGCCACCCAGGCGCCCCAGCTTTTTTTTTTTTTTTAATTAAATAAACATCCCTGGAGCTATGCAGAGAACTAGGTTCTGGATCACCATGTCAATGAAGACTGATCACTGCACTTGGGAGGCGTCCAGTATGGGTGCAACCTACAGGTCACCCTGCACTGGCTCCCACGAGGGCTTCTGTGAGGCGCAGTTTGAGGGCAGCCCTCTGAGCCGCCGGGCATGGGAGGTGAAGTGATGGCACTCTTCCCCAACCACATTGTATTGGACCATGACTTATTCCCTTTAATTCCTTTTCATCTCCTCATCCTTTAGGGTGAAAAACTACTTTTATTACAGTTTGTTGCAATCACAAGAAAAGACTATAGGCAAGTTTACAATTTCATAACTTTAAATATCAGATACAATGTCCAGGGCTGCTTAAGCCACTTTGGAATTTTAGCAGCCTTTTGTACCACACACCCCACTCTCAACTCTAATCCCTCCAAGCCCCGAGCATCATCCGCCTTGTGGAAAGACACCTTACTTAGAATGCATCATGATCACTATAATAGCTCATTCTTATGATGTACAGGCACTGTTATAAGAGCTGCACACATGTTATATTATTTAACGAGCAAAACAACCCTATGAGGTATGTGGTGTTTCCATCCTGATTTTACAGATGAAAAAATTGGAATACAAGGGGATCAAGTAATTTGCCAAAGCCTTCCTTTAAAGCTGCTGAGTGGCAGAACTGCAGTTCAGAGCTTGAGTGCCAATCACACACTTGGCTGGCTCCCTTTAGCACATGCTGCAGGGTGCCAGACATCAGAGGGCCCGCCGACCCCTGTGGTCCTCCCCGTACCTCCACTGGGGTCCTCCACTCTAGTCCTCCTCTCCCCGTCAAACTGAGATCATCTGGTGTGCCTGTGGTGCTTGTTGGGCCACTAGTAAGTTGGAATACTCTTCCTCTATCTGACCTACACCCTGCTTCAAAAGATAGTTCTACATTTCCCAGGTTTGAATTTTTTTAGATATATTTTTATTTATTTTGAGAGAGAGAGAGGGAGAGGGAGGGAGAGAGAGAAAGTGGGGGAGGGGCAGAGACAGAATCCCAAGCAGGCTTTGCACTGTCTGCGCAGAGACTGATGTGGGGCTCGAACTCACAAACCATGAGATCATGACCTGAGCAGAAATCAACAGTCAGACACCTAACTGACTGAGCCACTCAGGGGCCCTCCAGTTTTGAAATTTTAAAAATTTGGAGGAAAATCTAGATTTTCTTAGCAGTGTAAACCCTCTTCTTTAATTTCCTGGTCTTCCCCTCTCAATATCCAGCACAGGACAGGGGCTGTTTGATTCAGGTGTGGATACCTCAATAGGCCCCTTGGCATGGAGCAGGAGTTTGGTTAAATGCAGTACTTTTTTTTTTTAATGTTTATTTATTTTTGAGAGAGACAGAGACAGAGAGAGAAAGAGAGAGAAAGAGAGAGGGAAAGTAAGAGAGAGCACATGCATGGGGGAGGAGCAGAGAGAAAGGGAGACACAGAATGCCAAGCAGGCTCTAGGCTCTGAACTGTCGGCATAGATCCCAATGCAGGGCTCAAAAGCCTGAGCTTTTGAGATCATGACCAGTGCTGAAGTCGGATGCTTAACCAACTGAGCTACCCAGGAGCCCCCCAACCCCCCTTTTTAAAAAACTCTCTCAAGGGGGACCTGGGTGGCTCAGTCAGTTGAGCGTCCAACTTTGGCTTAAGTCATGATCTCGCAGCTTGTAGCTTCGAGCCCCGAGTTGGGTTCTGTGCTGACAGCTTGGAGCCTGAAGCCTGCTTCAGTCAGATTCTGTGTCTCCCTCTCTCTGCCCCTCCCATGCTCATGCTCTAGCTCTGTCTCTCTCTCTCTAAAATAAGTATACATTAAAAAGAATTAAAACAAAACTCTCTCAACAGAGTGCAAATTTGGAGCCAGTTTGAGCCATTAGAAGGGTCTCAAAGATTGCATGGAAAAAAACAAAGGAACTCACAGCAGTAGAGGAATTAAAGGAAAGGTCAGAGATACCTAGTAAGGATTTTATCAAATTTTGATATATGTGAAAACCTTTTGCTTTGACTTACCATGAAAACTTTCTCTCTCTCTTTCTCTCTCAAACTCTGGACTCAGTATGATCTAAAATTGGGCAAGGTCAAGAGCTAAGGCTACACATGGGCAGCCAGACACATCTGGGATGTCTCCAACATCGTAATGCTAGTGAACACTCACCTTGCATTTACTATGAGCCAGGCACTAGCTAACTACTTTAGACATATTAACTTATTGAATATTCACAACAACTCTATAAGCCAGATATTGTGGGTGTCCTCTTATGGATGGAGAAACTGAGGCGCAGTGAACTCAAGTGTTTGCTCAGTGTCACATAGTTAGCATGTGGCAGTTAGAATCTGGACCCAACTGTTTCAGAGACCATTCTCTTTACTACTCTGTTGTACTCCTATGATTTCTGAATTCTTATTTCTCTCTATATTACATGTATTTTTTCTTCTATCTCAAAATCACAATCCCAGACATCTACTGGACTGACTGCTGAGACATTTTTTGTTGAGAACTGTCTTTGGCCCCAGAAAGATATCATGCCCTCATAGCCATCTTGCTACCAGAGGATTCCAACCTCTTGGATGGAGCTGATTTCACCAGGAATTTAGGAAGGGCCAACATAGTCCTCAGAGCTGAGAACTGAGGGTGGATCATGTGAACAGCACAACTCCAGGGAAGGCTCATCAACTTCTGTTAAGATTACCAGGCTGTTCTGGTTCTTGTCTTCCTGAGTCTTGGTTATTAATGATATCCATGGATTTTGTGCAGCACCTGAGAATTTTTTAATAAATTTCTTTTATGATTAAGCCAGTTTGAGATGGCCTCTGTGACTTGTAAGCCAATGTATCACATCAGCCACTGTGCCTCCCATTAGCACTCTTTTGCACACAGGCTACCTGTCAAGCAGTTCTTCAATAATAAATATTATTTTGCTAAGCCACACACATACTATTATTCTTTCCTTGGTAAAAGGAAAGGCATACTCAAATACACATACGTAAAAGAAACTTTGGGTATATTTCATTTTTTTCTACCAATTATTTTGTTCTTATTTTATACCTAGAAATTTCCTTTAGGTATTTCAACCAGTATCTATTTTTATGAAATATAAATGCACTTTTGAATCTGATTCTTAAAACTAATACTAAATCCAGAAGCCACTATTGCTCAAACAAACTGAAATAACATTTATTGCCTTGAGAGATCACTCAAGTGGACACTTGTAAAGCAAGGTGCACCCACTCCATAGCGAAGAGCACAGACAATGACAATCTGAGAAGAGGCACTTAGCAAGAGTAGCGACAGTATTGAAGCAAGGCTGAGCAGGGAAGATCATCATTTTACTCTTGTATTTGGATAGCAGGAAAACATGTTTATTTCATCAGGTCAAATTAAAAAAATACCTATTTTAATTCTATTTAAAAATTAAATCAGCTTATCAATTAATACATATGTTTTATTTTATTGCTTTACATGTTTTAACAAACTTCTTTATTTATTTTGAGAGAGAGAAAGAGTGCATGAGCACAAGCTGGGGAGGGGCAGAGAGAGGGAGAGAGAATGCCAAGCAGGCTCTGTGCCATCAGCATAGAGCCTGATGCGGGGCTTAAACTCACAAAACTGAATTCAGGACCTGAGCTGAGCTCAAGAGTCACTTAACTGACTATACCACCAAGATGGCGCAATACATATGTTTTAAAAACCAATTAGGGGGGCCCCTGAGTGGCTCAAACATCCAACTCTTGATCTCGGCTCAGGTCATGAGCTCATATTTTCGTGAGTGCGAGACCCACATTGGGCTGTCTGCTGACAGAGTATAGCCTGCCTGTGATTCTCTCTCTCCTCTCTCTCTCTGCCCCTCCCCCACTCACACTGTTTCTGTCCTCCCCCCTCAAAATAAATAAACATTAAAAAACAAAAAAAATTAAAAAATTAAAAAAACCAATTAGGTGCCCAGTGCATTGCTAGGCTATTTTAGTATTTCTCACTCTTTTGGTTCTATTATCTTTCCAATTCATCTTCACTCAAGCCTCTCAGTGAAGTCAGCAGAGATCAGTACTGTGAGTGCCTCTGCTTTAGATTCTATCACCATTGCTTGACAGGGGGAAATTCATGGAATTCTCCCTGTCTGGTGGTTTATTTTTTGTCTATATGTCACATTTGGGGCCTTATCTAAATTTTTTTTAATCTAAATGTTTAAATTCAAAATGTTGTTGCTCCCTTTGCCTTTGGCCCTAAGAGCCTTCTAACTAGACTGGCCAAGAAGGGACTTGTGAAGCTTAGTTTCCCATTAATGAAGTGGTTGTCAACCAGAGACCTCTTTGTCCCCCAAGAAACATTTATCTGTATCTGTAGAAAATTTTGGTTGTCACTTGGTTGGGGGTTGAGGGAGTAGTACTGACACCTAGTGGGTAGAGGCCAAGGTTAATACCAAACATCCTGAAATATAGGCTACAAGTCCCCACCCCCCAAGGTCAATAATGCCAAGGTGGCAAGACTCTTCTTCAGTGTTATAGTGAAGGCAGTGCAGTAAGAAGGTTAAGAGCACAGATTTTAAATTTTTTTTCAACGTTTTTTATTTATTTTTGGGACAGAGAGAGACAGAGCATGAACGGGGGAGGGGCAGAGAGAGAGGGAGACACAGAATCGGAAACAGGCTCCAGGCTCCGAGCCATCAGCCCGGAGCCTGACGCGGGGCTCGAACTCACGGACCGCAAGATCGTGACCTGGCTGAAGCCGGACGCTTAACCGACTGCGCCACCCAGGCGCCCCAAGAGCACAGATTTTAGAGTCTGAAAGACCTGGCATTAAATTCTGGCTCTGCCATTTACTAGCTCTGATGCTGTTGGCAAGATATTTTTCCTATCTGTGCCTTAATTTTCCTATCTGTTAAATAAAATAACACAGTAATTATCATTATGTAGGTTTGGTGGGAAGATTTAGTGAGCTAATCAATACATGCAAAATATTTAGCATTGTTCAAGGCATGTAGTACTTATTAATAAGTCATAGAGTTCATACTCTTCACTTGAGATATAGAGTTTTTTTTTCCCAAAGAAACCTTTGTAGGTAAGTAATGCAAACATAGAACAAACAAGAATCAAAAGCAACAGGGAAGAAGAAGAAACATGTCCTGAGCCAAGATTCTGTATCCTAAGGCCACTGTGGCCCAATCCACCTGCCGGGCATGCCATCTTCCCTTATTTTTCCCGGTTTGTGTAAAGTGCAGGTATGGTAAAGTCAAGTGATCACAGGGGCCAGACAGGTAATATATATGGCACAAGTGGCCCAATGTTGGCATTTTAAACATATAGGAATGTCTTCACTTCTACAAAGAAATATACTCGCTCCCATTTTTCTTGAATCATGTGGCTCTCTCAGTCTTTTGTTTTCCTGCTGTTGACAGAGACATGGGTATAGAGAAATATTTCTCTGCCTTGATCCATACAACGGTGCAATAACAATGATAAATGGCGACTAACACTTGGCCTTGATGTTGGGGAGATAGTTGTAGGTGTGTGTGCAAACTGGAGAAGGCAGAACTGGCCTTAAAAAGGCAGCTGCTACTCAAGTTCAGATGATTGTTGAAAGGTGAGGATATATATGCCCAGTGGATGCCAAATCTTCTCACGTTTTAGAAAGAAGCCAGAATCCTGGATTTTTATGTGAACTCTCTTGATATTTAAATAGTGGTTTATATTGTTGAAAAATTGCTCTGCAGATAAAACAAAACATGGCTGAAGGCTGCATTCAATCTAAGGACACTACTCCTTCCAGACTAGTAAAATAAGACTTTTTCCTCCCTACATTTTAATGTCATTGCCATTATTCAAAATTCTCAGGAATGTCTAATGCATTTTCTCATTTAACAATTATTATTGAAGGTCTACTGTGTGCCCAGTGCTTTTCAGTGCTGTGGATACAGCAATGAACACAAAGTGCCTATCATTATGAAGCTTGTGTTCTTGTCGGAAGAGACAATGCAAATAAGTAAATACATAACATACCAGGTGACGATATGGATTATGAAGAACATGTAGCAGAGAAGATAGAGTGTCATTTATGGGCAGCCTCAAAATAAAGCAGCATTTGAGCAGAGACATAAAGAAGAGAGGAAAGGAGGCTTACTGATGACTCAAGGACTAGAAATCCAGGCAATTAGTACAGAAAGTACAAAGGTCCTGAGGTAGACAGATCATGTAACAGAATTGAAGAACAGCAAGGAGGCCAGAGCACAGTTAAGTGAGGAGCAGTGTGGAAGGGCCTATGGGCTATAGGAAACGATTTTGCTCCCAGTAGATGGGAAGCCATTGGAAGAGTTTCAGCAGAGAAACCACATGTTTTTATGCGTATTTGAATAAGATTACTCTGGTTTCTCTTAAGAATAGATGGTAGAGAAATAATCTATTTGGGTGCTCTGAGAACAGCTGAGGCTGAATCTTGGTGGCAGTAAATTGTGAACACAGCTGAAACTGACTCTTCAAGTGTTTCCCTGACTTTTGGGTTAAGCTACAAGTCCCTTATGGAAGAGGCCCTTCCTCTCACTTATAGGCACAATTTACAGATCCCCAGGCATTGTGTTCTTTTTCCTCTAGAACCTTCCAGATCCATAGCTTTGCACCTGCTCTTCTACCCTATGCTAGGCTGCTCATGGATTTGAGTCTCAGCTGGAACGGACTCTTCTCTTACCACTGTGCATTGCTTACTCTTTCAATCACTGTATCCCAGGGGATACAGTTTTTTCCTGTTTTCTCTTTAAAAGAGGCTTTTATTTCCTTAATTTTATTAAGGGCACAGGCTCTGGACACAGTTTATCAAGGTTTAAATGCTGGCTTTGCCATGTCCAGTCTGTGGGTCCCTAGACAAGTAACTCAACCTCTCTGTTACCTCTTGCATCAAATGGGGACAATGCGATCATCTCAAAGGATTGCTGTTGATGAGTACATGTACTTAGAACAGCATCTGACATATAGTATTCCCTTAGTAAATGTTAGTTATTATTATTATTACTTTTACTTTTACTTTACATTAGATGCTTTAAAAAGTATTAAACTTTTCAATGTATATCAAATGCATGGACATGCTGCTCAATAAATCATTGTTTATAACTAAAAGGAATAGTGTCAGTAGATTAAGAGAGTTTAAATATTCGCTGAACTATATGATTACTATTAGCAAAATGTCACTTGAATTGAATGTCTTTTTTTTAATAGGAGTAAAAGAGAAAGATTCTAATTTAAATGAATCAAAACTATTCTATTTCACAAGACTGCCAGAATATGTGTGTAGTTCAAGAATTTTAAGTGGAAAGAGACAACCTCCCATAAATCTTCTTTCCCTGTATTTATATCTGACCCACGTTAGACAATTAGATCCCTCATGGGGTATGAACAAAAAAGGAGGTGGGGGACAGAGGGGAAAGGAGGTTGGATGCTGCTGTCTTACTCTTTTGTCTTCAGAGAAAATAATAGCCCTGAGAGATCAGACTTAGTCTCTTTTTAAGGAAAAAAGGTATAAAAATAAAGATCCAAGAACTGAAAGAAAGAAAGAAAGAAAGAAAGAAAGAAAGAAAGAAAGAAAGAAAGAAAGAAAGCTAGTAGGAAAAGAATAGTTTGGATTATTTAAAAACATCATAGTGTATTTTATAATTAGTATTTCGGATTTCCATGCTTTAGGGAACTCCACGGCTGGAAATCTAGCATACAAAAACAGATACAAAGCAATCTTTGCTTTTATCAGATTTAAGACAGGGCTTTCTTTAAGGCAAACATTGCTTAGGTATATTTAAAAGGAACTCAAATTGCAGGAAAATAGGTTTGCAAACAGCTTTTCGAGAACCATCCTTTAATTACTTATTGATCTATTTACATGTTTGTCATTTTATTAATGATAGCTAGACTCTCTGGAAAGCTGCTAAATCTGGAGTCCTTATTTTCAAATTTCTGCATAAGCAATGATGAGGGGATTGAAAGAAACAGGTGATACCAGCCTTTGAAAAGATTTTGAAAAAGAGTAAGACTCACCAAGAGCATGTTTATCCTCTGATGGAAGGCTCATCCCATTTGATTTATGTGTCAGCCAGACTAGACAATCATTTTGGGGTGTTTTACTTGTAGCAGGGCCTGACAGATCCTGCCCTTTCTCTACATTTCACCTTTTTCTGATCCCTATTACCTGGACTTATACATTTCCCCTTTGATGCCATATATGTCTACGTTATGCATGTTTAAATGAATTGTTTATACATGTGTAAATGAAAATATACATTTAAATAAAAACACACAATTAAATGAAAATGCATATCAGGGGCGCCTGGGTGGCGCAGTCGGTTAAGCGTCCGACTTCAGCCAGGTCACGATCTCGCGGTCCGCGAGTTCGAGCCCCGCGTCAGGCTCTGGGCTGATGGCTCGGAGCCTGGAGCCTGTTTCCGATTCTGTGTCTCCCTCTCTCTGCCCCTCCCCTGTTCATGCTCTGTCTCTCTCTGTCCCAAAAATAAATAAAAAACGTTGAAAAAAAAATTTAAAAAAAAAAAAAAAAAAAAAAAAAAAAAAAGAAAATGCATATCATACATATCTAAAGAAAATATTTGAGGCCGGCAGATGGATTAACATCTTTCAGAATCAATTCTCTTTAGGTGGTGGTTCAATTTTTCTGTTGGCTCATTTATAAATCTGTTGCATCCAATTGCAAAATGTAGTAATTTGGTTTAACCATTGGCCTGGTGTGCTACATCTTCCTCTGAGTTGAATATCTTCCATTTCTGCATGGCTTCCTGTTAAATATTTATTATCGAACAACGTTGGAAATCAGGTGAGATTCTGCATCCAACTAAGACACAAATGTCCCATGCTGAGTCCCTCCCTAATTAAACCTCCAGCTCCTGTCCTTATAACGAATGCTTCAGTAGAGAACATGAAAGAATAAGAGTCTCCTGATTAGAGCAGACTGTATTTCCAATGCCATTACATGTTTTTTGTTTTTGTTTTTGTTTTTAATTGGCAAGAAACAAACAATATTCTGAAACTTTCCTCTTTCAACTCTTAGGTGATGTGTCAGTTACCTTTGCTTCAATACAGGGTATAAGGAAGGGCAAATAATTATTAGAACAAATGCATTTACTTGATTAATTCTTTAATGTTTGGTTTGCTGAGATGGCTAGTAGGAGATAATAGTATAGTTGCTGATATATGAAAGTTTGATCAACTAGTCTTTCGTGTCAATTGTTCTGAAAAATAAAATATCTCCTCTAGCACCGACTTTTGTTTCCACATGTTCACCAGTGTGAGCCCAGGCTCTTGCCAAGAAGGCATGGGTTAGAGGAGCTTTTGAAAGGTAAAGTGAGGTTCATACTAGAGTTGACACTACTTGTTGGTCTGTTTTCTTCTCTGGCACTCTGGGAGATCAACAGTTACCAAAGATACATTTATGTCTCTCCTTCCTTTTTTGTTTGTTTGTTCATTGTTTTAGAGAGAGAGAAAGAGTGCACAAATGGGTGAGAGGGCAGAGGGAGAGAGAAAGAATCTCAAGCAGGCTCCATGCTCACCACAAAGCCCAATATGGGGCTGGACCCCATGACCTAGGATCATGACCTGAACTAAAATCAAGAGTGGGACCCTCAACCAACTGAGCCACCCAGGCTACCCTGTGTCTCTTCTTCCTAAAACGAGTTCCTGTTAGGGCCAGGTAGACTGAGGCATGTATAGCAAGTCATTTAACACCATGACCCTTATGTTCAAAATGTTAACTTCCTCTATATTTTTCATGATCACATCTCGTGCTTGGGAAAAAATAGCTAATTTTGTTAAATTATACTAATGAAACTTCTTTTAAGGCAACTCAGAATGTCAAATTCTCTATCAAGACTGTTTCTCTCCATATCCCTTCCCATGTTATGGAAAGACTTAGTATGGAGAGAAGGGCCTCTGTTATTCTACCACACACATAGTCCTCTCTGACATTTCTGAAAACATCCTTCATCTTGTTGGATTTCTGTATCCTTGGGCATTGTTTGTGGATGTCTCTGAGATGTGATGGTCCCACCTGCTTCTTTTAGTTTTGTTGTTAGCACCTGCTGTTTAATTCTGGCTCAAATATCCATGACACGTTTCCTGGTCTCAATCTCACATAGTGACCTTTAACACTAAGCCTTTATATAAAGGTCCAATAACAGGATGGGTTTCATTAAAAAAAAATTGAAGAAGATGTTTAAAGATTATTTTTGTTTACAAATCTTACTTGTATGTAAATTATGATCTGCTTCTATGGTAACCCCTTTCCATATATTTTTTTCTGCTTTAAATATAGGAATCATTGATATTTTGATATCAGATACAAGATAGATGCCAGTTATAACTTTTCTGCCAGTAGAAATGCTATTTGGGTAAATGAGAAATTGACACTAAGTGATAAGCAAGAACTATCCAGCACCTTTTTTCCTCCCCTGAAATGAGAAACATAGGTCAAGGGAAGAAAAATGGTATTTGAATGGCATTGACTTTGCAGCCAAATGATTGTTGCAGAAATTCAATTCTCTTTTTTTAAGTTTATTTTATTTATTTTGAGCAGGAAGAGAAAGAGCATGCCTGAGACAAGGAGGGGCAGAGAGAGAGGGAAAGAGAGAATCCCAAGAAGACTTCCTGTTGTCAGCGCAGAGCCCATCACTGAGTTTGATCTCATGGACTGTGAGATTATGACCTGAGCCGAAATTAAGAGTTTGACGCTTAACTAACTGAGCCACCCAGGCACCCCCAGAAATTCACTTCTTAATGAAGGAAGCATGAACCAGCATTTCTCTCCAAAGGCTTTAAGCTACTTTTCTATAACTATTATATGTAGCAGATATTCACTATAAGCATTTATTGTAATTAGCACTCTCAGTGCCTACTGTAGTGCCTGGCATATAACAGCAATTTAATAAAAACTGTTAAAAGACAAATGAGTGAATGGATATCATATCATGCTGTTGCTACCTGGAGGTGAGAAAGCTAGAAGGAAGCTGTGAGTTCAGCTTTTTAAAAAGTCAGGAAAAGAAAAGAAAAGGAAGAGGAGGAAAAGGGACTGGAAGTCAAAGCAGAGAAGAAACGTGAGTCTACAATGCAGGAACTATAGGAGAAACTTCTCAGATTTTTCTAAGACATTCCTGGCTTACTTATTATTCTTAGAATGCTTTGACTCTGTAAAATTGTCTTAGTCTTTCTCTATTAGCTACAATGTCTTGCTAGACTTATTTTGTTGTCCCCTCTGTCCCTAGTTGCTTCTATCTCTCAACCTCTCAAGAGCAGGAAATTCAAATCAGCATATTAAGGAAATTCAGAATTGCAGGAAGTGGGGGCTGGAAAACAATGATCATCCTTGCCCACTTCTCTTTTTTTAATGTTTATTTATTTTTGAGAGGGGGGAGGGACAGAAACAGAGAGGGACAAAGGGTCGGAAGCAGGCTCCGTGCTGACAGCAGAGAGCCTGATGGGGGGCTCAAACTCATGAGCTGTGAGTTTAACTACCTAGGGACGCCCATCCGTACCCACATGTTCCAGAGGCTTCCCAACATCAAACATCAAACATCAAGGTTTACCAAAAAAACTATGATGCTTCTTTCAAATCCACAAAGGTTTCCAAATCAATATTAATCCTTGGTTATAAAGTGTTCCCCTTCAAAGGTCAGCAGAAAGCCAAACACACACACACACACACACACACACACACACACACACACGCACTTTTTTTTTATTAATAGCAAAGCCTGGAGAAACCTCAGAGAAGTGGGAATTCTCTAACGATGGCACAGGAAATAATAATTCTCCTTTTGCTGGCCTTGGTATTTACAGACTACTGGAACCCTCGAGGCTGGGGCAGCCCCTTATAGGCAGAGAGGTAACTTGGAGGCTCACAGATCTCTGCAACCCTTCCTTGCTAGTTCACTGCTCTGAAAGCACCTGTACTAAATATTTTTATGCCGAGGCCATGAAAATCCAGGGAGTGCAGCCATCCTCAAAATTTCTCATTTCTTACCTGCCGTGGCAAGGTCACTAGGTGGCTGCACAAATGGCTGTGGGATAGATTGCGTATGGCAGGACAAGCAGAAAACAGGAAAGGGATTTTATTGAAATGGCACCGAGGCCCTTACAGAGACTTCCTCCTTCCTAAGGCAATTCACAGAGGTCCCCCAGCACAGGTGGAGCAAATAGGTATCGTTGCAAAAAATTCTGAAAGGTTTCCTCTTATCCACTCTGAGTTCTACCTACTGTTTTATGAGCGTGTTAACATGGTTTTATTGCACAGCTTCAGAAGAACTAGGCTCATATTTAGTGCTCTTGTCTCATAGCATAATGCTACCTGGCTCCACACTTGTTGGCTCTGTCAGCCTCCAATCTCTGGTTTCTTCTTGAAGGTGCAAATTATCTCTGCCTACCTCATGAAGCTGATCTGAAGGTCACAAGCAAATAATGAATGGGAAAGTGCTTCCCCAACTGACACAACAGGCAAATGTATGTGATGAGTATTGACTCTATACATCACACTTTTTTTTTTTTCCTAGAATTTACCAGAGGGCAAACTAGGTGCTGCTTCTTTCAACCTGGATCTCGATCCTACTGTTACTTTATGCAATTGAGCCCCAGGACTTACCATGAAGGGTATGGGGACTGCCACTCCAAAAGACAAATTCCAAAGAACAATGGTCCAAGTACCCCCAAGAAATGTTAGAGTAAATTTTTGCTCTTAGTCAACTGCTGGAAGATGCTTCCCATACTTTTAAGATCACCTGTTTCGTTTCCTTAATATTCAAGCTTCCTATTTGTTTTTCTTTAAAGATATTTTTCTCCTGATGTGCCTTACTTTTTCAGTTTCATAGTTTTCAATTTTACATTTTAAGTTCTTGGTTCTATTCTTTTTTTTTCACACTCATTTATTTGAGAGACATAGTGCAAGAGGGGGAAGGGCATAGACAGAGAGAGAGAGATGTCCTGGTATCTCCTGATGTCAACAATGAGCCCAACTTGGGGCTCAGTCCCAGGAACCTTGAGATCATGACCTGAGATGAAATCAAGAGCCAGATAATCAATTTACTAAGCCACCCAGGTGCCCCGCCCCTGTTCTTTCTTTAATCCTTAGTCAAATTTCTTTTACATATGTAAAACTTTTTATCTCATGGGCTTTAGCCTTTTATCTTAATTTTTATTATCTCTACTTTCCTTTAAACTTCTATCTTGTTGGCTTCTTGCTCTTCATCTTTTATTTTAAATCACATCTATTGTTTCTTATTATTTTTACCTTTTAAACTTTCAATCTTATCAGAATTTTAATTTTTTTATTTTTGACTTTTGCTCATTTTTTAAATTTTCTCTCATATTTTAGTTTTAATTTGCATTTAACTATGTACCATACAGTCATTATTTTTTAAAAGGTAAAATTTT
Source organism: Neofelis nebulosa (assembly GCF_028018385.1). NCBI lineage: Eukaryota > Metazoa > Chordata > Mammalia > Carnivora > Felidae > Neofelis > Neofelis nebulosa. The sequence goes on from NC_080784.1 coordinate 48,559,329, forward strand.
TTTCTCTAATATTTATCATTAAAAAAAATTTTTTAACATGATGACTGGCTAGATAGTATGTGGTATAAATGAGAAGCTGAACCCCAACGCTCAGAGGCCCTTCCTATGAGCTGTTCCTTAAGGTACCCTTGGAGGGACTTCCATCATTAGAGGCCACATTGCTCAAACAACTTATACCAGAAAATCAAGAGATCTGGAAGCTGAGTCTTCTCTCTTTATACTGCTATATCTGGTTTATTGGAGTGATGCTATTTTCTACCATTATCCCATAAATGCTTATGTAAACTTTTGTGACTACAATCCTTAAAAATTGTATTTGGTTGACTTACTGGTAAGACCTGAACCCAGCCCATAACTCTATAATATTTCCCATTTCTGGTATCAATCCCCACTTTGGGTCAGATGAACAGCGGTAGTTAGAGATGGAGCAGTGTACTCTGCTGGAAAAAAACTGATTTCTTGGAACTAAGATTAATATCAGGGCCAAGAGCTCTATTTCTTTAAATTTAAGAGATTCTGTGGAGCATACACTATCTCTTCTGCATGACGATTGGTTGAGATCTGAAAGGTAAAGATCTACAGGTGTTGCTTCATCTGTGTATTATTTGTGTTCAAGAGATGAGATGTTAGAACAGTTATCATTCTGATCTTCTAATTTTAGAATTTATTATTTTGTTGGCTATGAAGGCAAAAAACATGACATCTTTGTCAACATTAAGAATCCTACCATTGAATGTACCATTGCATATAGCCTGAAATTGTTCATCATTCATTCCTTATCTGGTTTTTTACAAATGAGGATGTGACTTTTTGTAACACATTCTTCTTTTAAGGATCTTAGTGTTTGTTACACATATGAATTTTGATAATCTTTCACTATTTCATCAATATAATCTATCATAAAGTTAATAATTTCTGCTTTAGAAGCCACTGGGGATTGGTAGGGAGAAATGGTAAATTTCCTAATGGCCATAATTTGAGAGTCATACACATGATTTAAATATCCTGAAACTAATAGGATATTATATGCCAATTATATTTCAATTAAAAAACAGTATCAGGAGACACATAAAAAATATATATATAATCCCTTTTCAAAATCATTCATGAACTTCACCATCATTAGTTATTGAGGAAACACAAATTAAACCACAATGAGACATCACTACATACTTATCAAAATGACTAACATAAAAATGAGTGACAACACCAAATGCTAACAAGAATGAGGAGAAACTGGATCGCTTGTACATTGCTGATGGGAATGTAAAATGGTACAGCTAGCCAGGAAAACAATTTGGATATTTTTTAAAAAACTAAACACACGATTATCACAGCACTCAGCAATTGGTCTCATTTCGGAGAAATGAAAACTTATGTTCACACCAAAACCTATACGAAATGTCTATAGCAGCTTTATTCATAACAGCTGCAAACTAGAAAGAGCCCAGATGTCCTTTGGTGACTAAATGGTTAAACAAATTGTGGTATATCCATACAATGGAATACTGCTCAGCATCAGAAAAGAATGTACTACTAAGGGCGGTTTGAGGGATCCTTATGGTGATGGAAATGTTCTTTCTTTTGACTGTATCAATGCCAATATCCTCATTGTGATATGATACTTTAGTTTTACAAGATGTTTTAATTGAGGGAAACTGGGTAACGGATACATGGGACCTACAAATGTATATAACAAATGTATATAAATCTGTGATTATTAAAATAAAATTTTTAGTTAAAAATTAAAAATTAATTCAGCAATAAATGAAAGCTAATGGTATTGGGTGTATATAAGCTAAATATGGAAAAATGTTTTAAATATTTCTATGCTGGAGGTTGGTGCCATAGATTTTATCATTGACATTCATTTAAATAATGTTCATTGAGTGTGTTTATATATTCCAGGCACTGCTTTGGGAGTGCCGTGAGATGAGGAAACAGCAGTCAACTAACAGACATGCCTCTGCCTGTCCAGATTTCTAGGGGAGGAAGATAACTAATAAACAAAAATGAGTATACAGAAAGTGGTAAGTATCTTGCAGGAAACACACACACACACCCCAGAGGAAGTAGGATTGGAAGTGCTAGCCACCTGGTGATGAGTGGGTGGAGGCTGCTATTTTATGTGTGGTGGCTCAGGAAGGCCATACTGGCAAGTTAATTTTGGAAGAGTGACCTGAAGAATCTGAAGCCAGCCATGTGGTTATCTGAGGGAAGTTTTTCAGGCATAAGGAAGAGCCAGTACAGTTAGGACTATGTCTGGAGTGACTGAAGAAAAACAAAGAGGGTAGAGTGGATGCAATTCAATAAGCAAGGGGCAAGGTATTAGTCTGAGGGGTCTGAGAGCTAGCAAGGGAAGTAGAAGACTTTGTAAGGGCTTGGGTTTGTTCTCTGAATGTGCAGCCACTCAAAAGTTTTAAGCAGAGGAGATTTGACTTAAGTTTTAAGAAAAGCACCCTCCCTGCTTCATTGAGAGTTGACTTTTGGTGGAGAAGGCGAGGGTACAAGTAAGAAAGCCTAAAAGAACCTATGCCAAAATCAAAGCAAGGGTGTTAGCACCTAAACAAGGATGTGAGATGTGAGGGGTGATAACCTGTGGAGTTTGGAGGATACTTTGAAGTACAGCAAAGAGAATTTGCTGAAAGAATGGGCATGGGGGATGAGAAAAAGAGAGTTTCAAGGATGTCACTCAAATTTTTCTCTAAGCTGCTGGGATGATAGAGTTACCATATACTAAGTTGGTAAAGACTATGGAGGAGAGCATGTTTGTTGGAGGATAATAAGAATTTGGTTTCAGACTTGTGAAGTTTGAGATCCATATGGGTCTTTAATATTAGGAGTTCAGTACAGTTATACTTACGAATCTTATGTTTAGTTGAGATGTCTGAGCTGGATAAATAAGTTTGGGATGCAATAACATATATATGGTATTTAAGCCATAAGACCAAATGAGATCACCTAATACAAAGTTTAGGTGGAAAAGAGAAGCAGTTAAAGTCCAAGTACTGGGGCATCCAGAATATATGGATTTGGGTGTTAAGAAGGAACTAGCAAAGGAGACATAAAAGAGTGCCCAGTGGGGGCTGGAGAAAAACCAAGAGAGTGAGCCAAGCAAAGTAATTGTCTCAAAGAGAAGAGTTGGCCATTATGTCAAAAGCTGCTAACAATTCAGATAAACTGATTATTGAGAATTAATCTCTGTATTTCCCAATGCAGAGGTTTATGTTGGCCTTGGCAAAACTATTTTGGTTGAATGGTCACAGTAAATGCTTGATGAAAGTTGGTTCAAAAGAAATATGGAGCAGAATTGGAGAAAATGTAAAAATTTGCTGTAAAAAGTAAGAGAGAAATATGTTGGTGGCTAGAAAAAAGTATAGGGTCAGGAAGAATTATTTTCTAAAAATGTCAGATATTTCATTATGTTTTTATTATGAAGGAGGTGATTCAGGAGAGAAGGAAAACTGGAGTATACAAAGGAGAGGTGACACTCATTGGGAGTATTAAGTAGGTGTGAGAGAATGGAACCTAATTGAAAAGTTGGCCATAGATAACATATCTTATTTATAGGGTGGTAAGAAACTGTGGCTATAATGATGCCCATAGCAAACAACTACTGCACTTCATTGACTCATACCAATGAGCATTTTGTTGCTCTGCAGGTATGTTGGGGGTCAGCACATCCAAGCTAGGTTGGAGAACAACCTACTTTTTCTAAGCAGCTGCCAGTGAATCAGCTTATCTTCAAGGATTGGGCTCAGGTCTTATCCACATGTCTCCCATTCTGGGGCTCAGACTCATGGTAATGGCTGAAACACATGAAGGCCAGTGGGAAATTTTAAGGCCACGTTAAGCTTGGAACTAGTACAGTCACTTTTGCTCCATTCTGTTGGCCAAAGCAAGTCCCAATGACATACCCAAAGTCAAAAAGTGAGGAAATATACTCCATCTCTTAATGAGAGGAACTGTCAAATAAGATGGCATAGGGTATGTCTACAGGGAGGAATGAAGAATCCATTAATGCCAACACAGGTAGTAACAAGAGTGAAGATAGTGTAGATAGGCACAGATTAAGCAGAGTAGAGGTAGATGTCATTTTCTCAATGCCCCTAAGTCCTCGGAAAAATAAGAATCAAAGTCATGAACTAAGTTTGAGGATGTTTTAAGTTCTTGTAGAAAGACGATATAAATGGTCCCAGGGAAAGGGATGATTCATGGACTAGAAATAAAATACTATTGCTATAGAGTCCACAAATATAAAATGAGACCAGTTGACATGGACGTGTGTTTCCTTCTAAGTCCATTCATTTGTGTAGATGCTGTAATTGATTAGTTGCATTATCCAGGTTTGGGATTTTGCCAAGGAGGAAAAACAAGTGAGGGAGACTAGGGAGTTAAGGATATATGCGGTGTAACATTATAATATGGAGTTGAGGCTGGGGAAGGGAGGAACCAATAACACTGAAGGTGTGAGTTTCTGTGAAAATTTAATAGGCTCAATGCACTGCAGGTCCCAGTAGGGGGTCAAAGAGTTTTAAGTGTCAGAGTGCTTAGATGAGGTGAGCTTGAAAGAAAGAAATCAGAAAGTGAGATGCTTGAAACTGAGGATATGGAAGGAATGCAGTTATTGGAAGAGTCTGTGGTATAACTATCAGAGAAATTGACATACTGGGTGGAGAGCAAGGCCATTGGAAGAATGTTCAAGGATCTGAGATATCAAGGTCTGGGAAGATCAGAATTGAAACTACTGAAATCACCAAAAACGATCATGTGACTAGTGTTAGAGTAATAATGAGCCACGAGCAAAAACAATCCAGGCATGGGAGTAAGTCAACTGGGAATGCATAATGACTATATAATGAGAGGTGGAGACCAGTGGGGTGTTAGCATGAGGTTAAGATCTAAAGGCTTTTACAGCATACGGAGGGACTATGGTCTGAGAAGAACATGGGGAGCAAGGAAGACACAAATACACATCCAGGTCCAGCATTATGAAGTGTGTGAGAGACAAAGCAGCCACCAGTGGAGAGAGCTGCAGGCGAGGAGTTGTGCTCTCCTTCCTGAGCCAAATAGAACAAAACAAAACAGGCATTATGAGAGAAGAACCTGAAAATAAAAGAGATGTAGCTGATGGGTGACCTTTAGTTTCAGAAGGGAAGGGTGCTGGGAGCTAAGAGAGGTCAGGAGATAAGTGTAGTTTAGGGGATATTGGGCACTTAGAGTTAGGAGTGCTGAGTTTCTTGTAGTGAGGGTAGTGGACAGGGTTTGAGGGACTGGAGGGATCCCTCTTGATGGTCTCTTTGATGGTGGTGGTGAAGCTGGGAGTTTTCCAGGAGATGGGATGCAGTCTCATCAGAAACACACAGAGCTTTGGGACACTTTCCTGCCTATTGCAGCATGAGGTCAAGGGAGGGACAGTGATAATGGGAGCTGATTCCTTTCTGTCACTCCTCACCCTGAGAAGGAATATTGTAGATTGGAGAACACTTTCAAGTTGCAACCTTGGTATAGCTGCCTGAGAACCCATCTGCCATCATTAGTTAGACTTGAAAGGCTTGAGGAAGGAGAAGAGTTAGATGTGCTGGGGGATTTCAAAATCTCCTGGTGACCTGTGTTTATCTAAGGACTTTTACCTCTGCCTTGGCAATGGATCTGAATAGACTTTTCAGAAAAGAAAGAATATCAACAGTTCATAAGCATAGACAAAAAAATTTAACCTCTCTATACTCAAATACATGTAAATTAAGAATACAAGGAAATAACTATTTTCAGCTGTCCAAGGGGAAATGTTAAAGATAATTAATAACATTTAAGACTGGTGGAGTGGGGTCAGAAGAGCAATATCGTAACTACTAGTATAAATTATTATAACTTTTCTGGAAAATAATTTAGCAACACGCTTGAAAGTCTTAAAAAAATCTTCATCTTTTCATCTAGTAATATTACTTGTAGGAATCTCACTGAAGAAATTTATCAGAAGGTTTGAAAAATTTATATACAGAAATGTTTACTGTTACATATTTATGACATTAAAATTAGAATGAACTTATATATTAAAAAGAGAAAAATATTTTTCATAAAAAATCATGTTTTCAAAGAATTTTTAATGAAATGAAATGTTAATATTATATATATTCATATATATAAGAGTATATATGTGAAATAACAAAAACAAGACAGCATATATGAATTAAACTTGGTTCTCAAATTTGGAGTACCTGGGGAATTTATTAAAATCACAAATATCTTGGTCCTACCTCAGAGCTGTCGAATCAGAATCTCAAGAAATTACACATGAAGTAGGAATATAGACAATGACAATAAAAAAAATCCTGTCTTTTTCAAAGGAACACTTATTACTTTTTTAATTAGGAAAGATGTAATAAATATCATAAAAATGTAAAATTTCCTTCTGGTCTTTGAAAACAAGGCTTCCCTTCCAACTCATTATCCAAAGATTGCTGATGCCCTAATATCAGTACTATCCTCAGAGCGTATCAGTGAAAAGGATACCCTTGCTCCAGACAGAGTCAAGTCTAACAAAGGTTAGTGGGTAACAATATAACACAAAATATATGAATACTGTGAAATAGTAAGAATTCCTCTAGGATTTTTGTCTTACATTACTTGCATGCTTACATAGAAATCTCAAAAACACATTGGCTGGCCAAAAGATATGGGACAAGCATGATGGAAGAGTGCAGATCCTAATGAACAGGATGGAGCTGGCTTTCCCAATCTTCACAAAGCAGGACCATGCCCTGAACTTTATCAAGCCAAAGCCACTCTCTGACTAGGTGCTGACAGTACATGTTTATTTACATGATTGGAAAAAAACTCAACAGAGGAGTTCCGGAAGATGGCGGCGTAGGAGGACACTGGGCTCACCGCGCGTCCTGCTGATCACTTAGATTCCACCTACACCTGCCTAAAGAACCCAGAAAACCGCCAGAGGAGTAGCAGAACGGAGTCTCCGGAGCCAAGCGCAGACGAGAGGCCCACGGAAGAGGGTAGGAAGGGCGGCGAGGTGGTGCGCGCTCCACGGACCGGCGGGAGGGAGCCGGGGCGGAGGGGCGGCTCGCCGACCAAGCAGAGCCCCCAAGTCTGGCTGGCAAAAGCAGAGGGGCCGGACGGACTGTGTTCCGACAGCAAGCGCGACGTAGCGTCTGGGAGGTCAGAAGTTAACAGCTCCGCTCAGAAAGCGGGAAGGCTGGAGGACAAAGGGAGGGAGAGCTACTGAGCCCCCTGACGGCAGAGCTCAGCTTGGCGGGGAACAAAGGCGCTCCCAGCGCCATCTCCCCCGCCCATCCCTCAGCCAAAATCCCACAGAGAACCAGTTCCTGCCAGGGAACTTGCTCGCTCCTCCGCGCAAACACCCAACTCTGTGCTTCTGCAGAGCCAAACCTCCGGCAGCGGGTCTGACTCCCTCCCGCTGCCACAGGGCCCCTCCTGAAGTGGATCACCTAAGGAGAAGTGAGCTAAGCCAGCCCCTCCTGCCCCCGTGCACCTTGCCTACCCACCCCAGCTAATACACCAGATCCCCAGCACCACAAGCCTGGCAGTGTGCAAGTAGCACAGACGGGCCACGCCACCCCACAGTGAATCCCACCCCTAGGAGAGGGGAAGAGAAGGCACACACCAGTCTGACTGTGGCCCCAGCGGTGGGCTGGGGGCAGACATCAGGTCGGACTGCGGCCCCGCCCACCAACTCCAGTTATACACCACAGCACGGGGGAAGTGCCCTGCAGGTCCTCACCACTCCAGGGACTATCCAAAATGACCAAACGGAAGAATTCCCCTCAGAAGAATCTCCAGGAAATAACAACAGCTAATGAACTGATCAAAAAGGATTTAAATAATATAACAGAAAGTGACTTTAGAATAATAGTCATAAAATTAATCGCTGGGCTTGAAAACAGTATACAGGACAGCAGAGAATCTCTTGCCACAGAGATCAAGGGACTAAGGAACAGTCACGAGGAGCTGAAAAACGCTTTAAACGAAATGCAAAACAAAATGGAAACCACGACGGCTTGGATTGAAGAGGCAGAGGAGAGAATAGGTGAACTAGAAGATAAAGTTATGGAGAAAGAGGAAGCTGAAAGAAAGAGAGATAAAAAAATCCAGGAGTATGAGGGGAAAATTAGAGAACTAAGTGATACACTAAAAAGAAATAATATATGCATAATTGGTATCCCAGAGGAGGAAGAGAGAGGGAAAGGTGCTGAAGGGGTACTTGAAGAAATTATAGCTGAGAACTTCCCTGAACTGGGGAAGGAAAAAGGCATTGAAATCCAAGAGGCACAGAGAACTCCCTTCAGACGTAACTTGAATCGATCTTCTGCACGACACATCATAGTGAAACTGGCAAAATACAAGGATAAAGAGAAAATTCTGAAAGCAGCAAGGGATAAACGTGCCCTCACATATAAAGGGACACCTATAAGACTCATAACTGATCTCTCCTTTGAAACTTGGCAGGCCAGAAAGGCTTGGCACGATATCTTCAGTGTGCTAAACAGAGAAAAATATGCAGCCGAGAATCCTTTATCCAGCAAGTCTGTCATTTAGAATAGAAGGAGAGATAAAGGTCTTCCCAAACAAACAAAAACTGAAGGAATTTGTCACCACGAAACCAGCCCTACAAGAGATCCTAAGGGGGATCCTGTGAGACAAAGTACCAGAAACATCACTACAAGCATAAAACATACAGACATCACAATGACTCTAAACCCGTATCTTTCTATAATAACACTGAATGTAAATGGATTAAATGCGCCAACCAAAAGACATAGGGTATCAGAATGGATAAAAAAACAAGACCCATCTATTTGCTGTCTACAAGAGACTCATTTTAGATCTGAGGACACCTTTAGATTGAGAGTGAGGGGATGGAGAACTATTTATCATGCTACTGGAAGCCAAAAGAAAGCTGGAGTAGCCATACTTATATCAGACAAACTAGACTTTAAATTAAAGGCTGTAACAAGAGATGAAGAAGGGCATTATATAATAATTACAGGGTCTATCCATCAGGAAGAGCTAACAATTATAAATGTCTATGCGCCGAATACCGGAGCCCCCAGATATATAAAACAATTACTCAGAAACATAAGCAACCTTATTGATAAGAATGTGGTCATTGCAGGGGACTTTAACACCCCACTTACAGAAATGGATAGATCATCTAGACACACGGTCAATAAAGAAACAAGGGCCCTGAATGCTACATTGGATCAGATGGACTTGACAGATCTATTTAGAACTCTGCATCCCAAAGCAACAGAATATACTTTCTTCTCGAGTGCACATGGAACATTCTCCAAGATAGATCATATACTGGGTCACAAAACAGCCCTTCATAAGTTTACAAGAATTGAAATTATACCATGCCTACTTTCAGACCACAATGCTATGAAGCTTGAAATCAACCACAGGAAAAAGTCTGGAAAACCTCCAAAAGCATGGAGGTTAAAGAACACCCTACTAAAGATGAGTGGGTCAACCAGGCAATTAGAGAAGAAATTTAAAAATATATGGAAACAAACGAAAATGAAAATACAACAATCCAAACGCTTTGGGACGCAGCGAAAGCAGTCCTGAGAGGAAAATACATTGCAATCCAGGCCTATCTCAAGAAACAAGAAAAATCCCAAATACAAAATCTAACAGCACACCTAAAGGAAATAGAAGCAGAACAGCAAAGGCAGCCTAAACCCAGCAGAAGAAGAGAAATCATAAAGATCAGAGCAGAAATAAACAATATAGAATCTAAAAAAACGGTAGAGCAGATCAACGAAACCAAGAGTTGGTTTTTTGAAAAAATAAACAAAATTGACAAACCTCTAGCCAGGCTTCTCAAAAAGAAAAGGGAGATGACCCAAATAGATAAAATCATGAATGAAAATGGAATTATTACAACCAATCCCTCAGAGATACAAACAATTATCAGGGAATACTATGAAAAATTATATGCCAACAAATTGGACAACCTGGAAGAAATGGACAAATTCCTAAACACCCACACTCTTCCAAAACTCAACCAGGAGGAAATAGAAAGCTTGAACAGACCCATAACCAGCGAAGAAATTGAATGGGTTATCAAAAATCTCCCAACAAATAAGAGTCCAGGACCAGATGGCTTCCCAGGGGAGTTCTACGAGACGTTTAAAGCAGAGATAATACCTATCCTTCTCAAGCTATTCCAAGAAATAGAAAGGGAAGGAAAACTTCCAGACTCATTCTATGAAGCCAGTATTAGTTTGATTCCTAAACCAGACAGAGACCCAGTAAAAAAAAGAGAACTACAGGCCAATATCTCTGATGAATATGGATGCAAAAATTCTCAATAAGATACTAGCAAATCGAATTCAACAGCATATAAAAAGAATTATTCACCATGATCAAGTGGGATTCATTCCTGGGATGCAGGGCTGGTTCAACATTCGCAAATCGATCAACGTGATACATCACATTAACAAAAAAAAAGAGAAGAACCATATGATCCTGTCAATCGATGCAGAAAAGGCCTTTGACAAAATCCAGCACCCTTTCTTAATAAAAACCCTTGAGAAAGTCGGGATAGAAGGAACATACTTAAAGATCATAAAAGCCATTTATGAAAAGCCCACAGCTAACATCATCCTCAATGGGGAAAAACTGAGAGCTTTTTCCCTGAGATCAGGAACACGACAGGGATGCCCACTCTCACCGCTGTTGTTTAACATAGTGTTGGAAGTTCTAGCATCAGCAATCAGACAACAAAAGGAAATCAAAGGCATCAAAATTGGCAAAGATGAAGTCAAGCTTTCGCTTTTTGCAGATGACATGATATTATACATGGAAAATCCGATAGACTCCACCAAAAGTGTGCTAGAACTGATACATGAATTCAGCAAAGTTGCAGGATACAAAATCAATGTACAGAAATCAGTCGCATTCTTATACACTAACAATGAAGCAACAGAAAGACAAATAAGGAAACTGATCCCATTCACAATTGCACCAAGAAGCATAAATACCTAGGAATAAATCTAACCAAAGATGTAAAAGGTCTGTATGCTGAAAACTATAGAAAGCTTATGCAGGTAATTGAAGAAGATATAAAGAAATGGAAAGACATTCCCTGCTCATGGATTGGAAGAATAAATATTGTCAAAATGGCAATACTACCCAAAGCTATCTACACATTCAATGCAATCCCAATCAAAATAGCCAAAGTAATGTTGAAGAAGAAGACCAAAGCAGGAGGCATCACAATCCCAGACTTTAGCCTCTACTACAAAGCTGTAATCATCAAGACAGCATGGTATTGGCATAAAAACAGACACATAGACCAATGGAATCGAATAGAAACCCAGAACTAGACCCACAAACGTATGGCCAACTAATCTTTGACAAAGCAGGAAAGAACATCCAATGGAAAAAAGACAGTCTCTTTAACAAATGGTGCTGGGAGAACTGGACAGCAACATGCAGAAGGTTGAAACTGGACCACTTTCTCACACCATTCACAAAAATAAACTCAAAATGGATAAAGGACCTGAATGTGAGACAGGAAACCATCAAAACCCTAGAGGAGAAAGCAGGAAAAGACCTCTCTGACCTCAGCCGTAGCAATCTCTTACTCGGCACATCCCCAAAGGCAAGGGAATTAAAAGCAAAAGTGAATTACTGGGACCTTATGAAGATAAAAAGCTTCTGCACAGCAAAGGAAACAACCAACAAAACTAAAAGGCAACCAACGGAATGGGAAAAGATATTTGCAAATGACACATCGGACAAAGGGCTAGTATCCAAAATCTATAAAGAGCTCATCAAACTCCACACCCGAAAACAAATAACCCAGTGAAGAAATGGGCAGAAAACATGAATAGACACTTCTCTAAAGAAGACATCCGGATGGCCAACAGGCACATGAAAAGATGTTCAATGTCGCTCCTTATCAGGGAAATACAAATCAAAACCACACTCAGATACCACCTCACGCCAGTCAGAGTGGCCAAAATGAAGAAATTAGGAGACTATAGATGCTGGAGAGGATGTGGAGAAACAGGAACCCTCTTGCACTGTTGGTGGGAATGCAGGTTGCTGCAGCCACTCTGGAAAGCAGTGTGGAGGTTCCTCAGAAAATTAAAAATAGACCTACCCTATGACCCAGCAATAGCACTGCTAGGAATTTATCCAAGGGATACAGGAGTACTGATGCATAGGGGCACTTGTACCCCAATGTTTATAGCAGCACTCTCAACAATCGCCAAATTATGGAAAGAGCCTAAATGTCCATCAACTGATGAATGGATAAAGAAATTGTGGTTTATATACACAATGGAATACTACATGGCAATGAGAAAAAATGAAATATGGCCTTTTGTAGCAACGTGGATGGAACTGGAAAGTGTGATGCTAAGTGAAATAAGCCATACAGAGAAAGACAGATACCATATGGTTTCACTCTTATGTGGATCCTGAGAAACGTAACAGAAACCCATGGGGGAGGGGAAGGAAAAAAAAAAAAGAGGTTAGAGTGGGAGAGAGCCAAAACATAAGAGACTGTTAAAAACTGAGAACAAACTGAGGGTTGATGGGGGGTGGGAGGGAGGGCAGGGTGGGTGATGGGTATTGAGGAGGGCACCTTTTGGGATGAGCACTGGGTGTTGTATGGAAACCAATTTGACAGTAAATTTCATATATTAAAAAATAAAAAAATATATATACATAAAATAAAATAAAAAAAAAAGACAACAGCTTGACACAAAAAAAAAACAAAAACAAAAAACTCAACAAACTTAAAAAAAAAGCTGGGGTTGATTTTCTGCTCTTACACTTGTTTTGATACCACTCTTCATGGCTGATGGACACACATTCTTGCCAATTTATTTACCTTTATCAACTCCTTGAACACGGTATGGTTTGCCAGAACTCATTTAGGATTTATCAGTTTTTTTCTAAGAGAACAAACCTATGCTTCTCCTAATTAGCCACCATTAGTTCATTAAACATTCCATATAAAACATTTGCCAGTTCTCTTATTGATCATTGTGTTCTTCATTCTAGGGCCAATATTTTACACCAAGAGAAAACAAGCTTGATGTATAGTTATATTGCTGTTGACCCCAATTAATGGCACTATTTATCATTGTGTGCAGAAATCAGTAGGAAGCATACAAGATTATGGCTGGTACTGACCTTTCCATTTTCTTTGTCTCTGTGACATGAATTGTTTGCCAGGTAAACTACTGGAGCTACATATAAGCTCTGGTTCCTGAGTTTTTATTGTTCGTATAAACCCTTTCTCACAGTAGTAGAGGAGCCATATCAGATAACAACTCAAATTTTTAGCAATTCTAAATGGAGATGTGTTCTGCACCTCCATCTTTAACTTGTTCTTGATAACTTAAAAGCAGTCTTGAATAAATGGATGTATGTCCCTTACCACAAAGAACAAAAAGATGATACATTCTGTCATATGTAGCTTACACAGATTTTTGTCAGGAAGAAAGACTGGTCTTACTAGACAACTGACTCTTTTGTCAACTACCAACATGAATATTACAAAATCATTTCAATGATTGGTATATGATCCCCAACAGTTAAGTGACTTAGAATCAGTAATTATATTTAATGAGTTAATGCATTTAGTTAGCTAGGCTTATATTTTCAACCAATTTACCCTGGAGGGTACACCAGGGAGTTTCATTGCCTAAGGTAAAGTAACTATGTGGGTAGGGGGGAGGCAGCTTATAATGTTGGGGGAAGATATCTTTAAAAAACAATAAAAAATCAAGTATAAGTGTGAATGTTTATTTAGACAAGAATAAGTCACAACAAATTACAACTCAAAACAAAACTCCAACAAATACCATAGATTTTATAAGTTTTCAGGATCTTTCTAGGGTCCAGCAAATCAGGGACACTGAGACTTGAATGTAGTTAGCTTCACAGTAAATCCACATTTGAGTCCTTGGGAGCTTTACTGAAAAAAAATGATGATGAGGATATGTAGAGTTTGAGTTTGTCCACTTTAAATATTTTCAGACCTACATGACGGTAGTTGTAAGATTTGGAGGCAAGTATGCAGTTCAGTGCTTGCCTGTGGCCACTTAAAGCTACTTTTTAGAAAGAATTTTGGTCTTTTTTCCAGGTATATTTAGGAGGCCTATGTGCAGAGAGAGTAAGTGAGTGGGTTTAAGAGCACAGATGTGTTTTTTCCAGATTCTCAACTTACAACAGCATGTCAGCCAAAGTTTACTTGAGCAAGCAGTAAAAGATGAGGCTCCGCCCTTTACTTTTCCCCTTTACTGCTCCCTAGACACCTGTTAGGAAGTTCACTGCCCTTAATGCTTATCCAAAGTACAGTTGGTGGAAGCAATGTTTACTGCTCACTCTCTGGAGGAGATACATTCAATTTGTTTTCTAAAAACAATCATCATCTTTTTAGTGCAAGGAATGAGTTCCCAGACATGGAGACATAAATTGAATTGGGATCTTTATATATTGGTAATTAGGGTCATGCACATTGGTAAGACATTCAGCTATTCTCTTCAAATTTGTTTTTAGACAAAAATATTTTTCAAGATATACTTTTTGAAGTTTTTATTTATTTATTTTGAGAAAGAGAGAGAGAGCAGGGGAGAGGCAGAGAGAAAGGGAGAGAAAGAATCCCAAGGAGGCTCTGTGCTGACACAGGGCTTGATCTCATGAACTGTGAGATCATGACCTGACCTGAGATCAAGAGTTAGACACTTAACTGACAGAGCCACCTAGGTGCCCCTTTTTCCAGATATTTTTATTCTTATTTCTATGTACTTTCCCCAGAGCCTAATAAAGACACATAAATTCTACCTTCTGCATACTGGGGCCAGATTATGTTCATAATCTGTAAAATAATCATACCACCTTCCTCTTTACAAAAATTCAAATACTCGCTTTGTATGCAAAATAAAATCTAAATTTCCCAACTTGAGGTTTTTTACAAATAAATTTGGGGCACCTGGGTGGCTCAGTCAGTTAAGTGTCTGACTTTGGCTCAGGTCATGATCCCACAGTGCATGGTTTGGAGACCCACATAGGGCTCTGTGCTGACAGCTCAGAGCCTGGAGCCTGCTTTGGATTCTGGGCCTTCCTCTCTTCCTCCCCAGCTGGCACTCTGTCTGTCTCTCTCCTTCTCTCTCTCAAAAATAAAGAAACATTAAAAAAAATTTTGAAAAATAAATAAAATATAAATAAATAAATAAATAAATAAATAAATAAATAAATAAAATAAAATAAAATAAAATAAAATAAAATAAAATAAAATAAATTTATATCCCCTTCATCTATTCTTTTCCTCCCACCACCAACTTCTTGACAACCACCAATCTGTTTTCTGTATCTATGTGCCTGTTTTTTATTTGTTTTAGACTCCACAATAAGTGGAAACATACTGTATTTGTCTTTCTCTGACTTATTTCACTTATCATAAGGCCCTGAAGGTCTATGTATGTTGTCACAAATGGCAAGATTTCCTTCTTTTCTATGGCTGAATAGTAAGTACTCCATCGTATACATGTCTGACAATTTCTTTATCCATTCATCCATCAGTGTAAACTTAGATTGTTTCCATGTCTTAGATATTATAAATGATGCTGCAACAAACATGGGGATGCAGATATCTTTTCAAGGTAGTGTCTTCATTTTCATTGGATAAATATATGAAAATAGAATTGCTGGATCATATGGTAGCCTATGTTTAATTTCTTGAACAATCTCCATTCTGTTTTCCATAGTAGCTACACCAATTCACATTCCCACCAAGAGTGTACAAGAGTTCCTTTTTCTCCACATCCTCTCCAGTACTTGTTATTTCTTATCTTTCTGATAATATCCATTCTAACAAGCATAAGGTCATATCTTATTATGGTTTAGGTTTGCATTTTCTTAATGATTAGTGATATTGAACATCTTTTCTTGTATCTGTTGGCCATCAGTATGTCTTCTTTGGAAAAATGTCTGGTTTTTAATTGGACTGTTTGTGGGGTGGGTTTTTTTTTTTTTGGTATCGAATTGTATAAGTTCTTGATATATTTTGGATATTGGACCCTTATCAGATATATGATTTGCAAATATTTTCACCCTTTAGTAGGTTAACATTTTTATCTTTGATTGAAGAATTTAGTCCATTTACATTTAAAGTCTATGGCCCTAAATTGAATTTTGAAGTCTCCTTTAACTTTATGTGCTCATTAATCCAGCTAAATCATGAAAATCCCAGATTTTGCCTTACACTTTTGTTCAAACCTTACCTTCTTTTTTATGCTTTAGGTATAAGGTACTCATTCCTCCTATCTGTTTAGTTATCTTTCAAGGCATCACCAAATTTGAATCTTTTTCATGAGTATTGTTAATCATCCAAAGCAAAGTTTATCTATTTAATCCTGTTCTTCTACTGATGGTCCCCCTCCTCCAGTGTGTGTGTGTGTGTGTGTGTGTGTGTGTGTGTGTGTGTGTGTATCTAGTATACACTCACCACAATTTTCTTGTGCTGTGTCTGTTTCCTTCTCTTGTATGATGATATGTTTGCATAAGTGGACCTATAATACTCAGCAGACTATCTCATACTAAGAAAACACACATGTATTGTGGTGAGAGCTATTGCTAGATGATTTTTTAATTAAAAAATTAAAGTTTATTTATTTATTTTGAGAGAGAGAGAGAGAGAGTAGGGGAGGGGCAGAGAGAGAAGAAGAGAGAGAATCCCAACTAGGCTCAGCACTATCAGAACAGAGGCTGATGTGGGGCTCAAACTCACAAACAGTGAGATCAGGACCTGTGCCAAAAGCAAGAGTTGGACACTTAACTGATTGAGCCACCCAGGTACCTCTAGATGATTTTGGATGAAAACAACTCCCCTTTCAAGCTGGACCCTTGAAAGGCTTTGTGAAGTAATGGAAACATTTAGAATCTATTAGACCTGTGACCAAATCCTGACTCTGCCATTATTCAAAAACTGGGTAACCCCTAGAAAAGAAATTATTCTGGGGCGCCTGGGTGGCGCAGTTGGTTAAGCGTCTGACTTCAGCCAGGTCACGATCTCGCGGTCCGTGAGTTCGAGCCCCGCGTCAGGCTCTGGGCTGATGGCTCGGAGCCTGGAGCCTGTTTCCGATTCTGTGTCTCCCTCTCCCTCTGCCCCTCCCCCGTTCATGCTCTGTCTCTCTCTGTCCCAAAAATAAATAAAAAATGTTGACAAAAAAAAAATTAAAAAAAAAATTAAAAAAAGAAAAAAAAAAGAAAAGAAAAGAAATTATTCTAAGTGTAGTCATTTGCAAACATGAGCTAAAGATAATGCAAGCAAACCAAACAGTACATGTTCAATTAGTCTGGTGTTCTATCACTGTCTAACTTCCAGAATTCTTGCCCCTGTGGTGAGGACTGTGAGATTCTTCACACGTGTGGGCCACATATCTGCATCTACTTCAGTCCTGAGCCCTGTGGAGTAGTGTGGAATTACATGCCCTCATTTTCTATGCCTGAGTCAAGACTTTTCTCTTTAATACTGATCCCCTCAAAGGAGCTGAAACATTTCTCATGATAACTTAAAGACAATGTTATGCTGACAGGCTATGAATTGAATCCTAGTAGGCAACACGGGAAGGAAATTTAGTAAAGACAAGCCTCTGAAGCTGTAAAAGCATTTAATTCTGCTGCCATGAGGAGCCATGTGTGGAATTCTTTAGCTTTTGCCTATAGGCACCAGGTATCTTTTGCTACTGTCATTCCTCTGCTTAGACTTCTTAAAATTTCATTTTCTTACAGCTAGTGTTTTACCAATGCCTTGTGGGCTGAGGACTAGCTGAGGAGTGAGTGATTAGGAACTAAGATTCATGGTGTTTCCTTATATCATGTAAAGGTCAGCGACTATATTCTCCTTACACACAAATAAATTTCACTCACGTACATAGAAATAAACAAGTGAGCCAACCCTCTTGGGGATGATTTGGCTGCTGAAAAGAAGTACAAAACAATAGTATACATAAGTGTGTGTGTGTGTGTGTGTGTGCATGAATGTGTGTGTCTATACTTTTTTTTTTTTAACTGATTGAAGACATCTCAAAGTACCTCATAATAATGAATTTTTTACTGCCATCCCAGGAACTCTGCATTTCATTTCAATGAAGAAAACTATCATTACTTGGTCCTACACATTTCTCAGTTGGAAGGATCAAGCATTATTTATTTATTTATTTTTATTTTTTATCTTTACAAGGCTGAAAAACTGAGCAAAGCCCTAAAACGTATCATGTGATCTTTCCCTCTCCCTGGTTCTTTTTTTTTTTTTTTTTTTAAATCCTAATAATCTACTCTTACTAGCCCACCTGGGGAATAGGCTTCTGTGAAATGATTTATTTGGAAGCAGTGTGTTCCTGGTGCATATATCAGCATGTGTCGTTTCTGTGAACCAGCTGTAATTCTCTGAGGAGCATTTCTCATCCAACTGTAGACATCCTAAGGTCTAGTAATCTGTCCATTTATACTCTTAATATCTAACCATAACATTTTTCCCACTCTTCTAATCTCTTTCTCTCACACACACACACACTCATGCACACACACTCACAGATACACATCCTTCCTCCTCTCTACACTGTGGGGCTTATCATTTCTACCAATACATATAATAAAGAAAATTATAAGGATAAGTGAGGGAGAAATTCGACATGTTATGACATATCCAGGCATTTCCTTAAACTCAAGGAATTGTCTTCTGCTTAGGAACAAATATTCATCTGTGTGTAGTATTTTGGCCTAGAGTGTTGTATTTATTTCTCATAAGAAATTCAATACTTAAAAGTTTTGCTTATTTGAGCTTCTGAATGCATCCTTTCATTATCTTGATGCTTAACTATGGCCATCACAAAACAGTCTATTAATAAAATACATTAGAGATGTACCTATAAAAATGTTTAGTTGATACAATAAATAATTGGTACTTATGAAGCATGCATAACAGTTCCCAGATTCCATCATCCTCTCGCTTCCTAAACCTAAATGTCAAACCCACACCTTTCCATGTGTATAAGTCCGGTGCCCTCCCTCTTCAGGCTGCTGAGACATTTTCAGAGGGAGGTGACAGAGTCATACGCTCACATCAAGTTTGTGTCAACAATCAGGTGAACTCTAAGAAAGACCCAGGACTTTCCTTTATTTCCAGGCCTAGATAGAAAATAACATCTTTATGTAACTTTCCTCATCCCAACACTGTCTCAACAAAAAGATATGTTTTTGTCACTTTCATGCACAGATAAGACTTGTATCAAGGTTGTTGGGGAAGGCATTGCAATTTTTCAATTTAAACAACTGCTCATATCAGTGAAGTCTTGGTGAAACAAATTCCCAGTGAAACACAAGATAAGGCAAATCCATTAATATATTAAATGGAAATTTGTGTCTGTATTATGGGTACCGGTGGGGGAAAAAAGGAAGAAGAGAGCATCTGGGTGTAATCTGATAATTACCCACTAACTAGTGCAATTAATAAATTCTCCAATCGCCTTGACCCAAATATTTGCTCAAACCCACAATGACTGTGTTGATGGTAGATGGCAAGGAGAACTCAGACATAATCTTTCCCTGGGTCACCTTCTCCTGCCTATGTCTGAGAAGTGGTCAGGTGGTCTTGCTCACATCTGGGGGCTTTGATTAGCTTGCATTTGGTTGTAGAGATAGAATTCAGGGAATATGGACAGAGAAACATGTGAAAGCAATCTATCTATGGAGGGTGAAGTAACGTTTTCCCCTATTTTTCAGCTGATTAAATAAAATCCTAGCTGTCTTCAAGCTACTATAAAAAATATCACACATTGAGTAGCGCACTTTTTCTCACTGTGCTGGAGGCTGGAAAGTCCAAGATCAAGGTACTAGCAGGTTTGGTGCCTGGTAAGAGCCCACTTCTTGGCTTACAGACAGCAACTTCTTGCTGTGCGCTCACATCCTCAGATGATGGAGAGTGCGAGCTCCGGTTTCTTCATCTCCTTATTAGGGCACTAATCCTGCCCCACCTTTAGGACTTCATCTCAACCTATTTCTCAAAGACGCCATCTATGGACTCCATCACACTGGATATTAAACTTCAACATATGAATTTGGGGAGGACACAAATATTCACTCCATATGCTTGTTGACCAGGTGGTTGATGGTGGTCCCTATCTTGGTGGGCTAATTCTGATGAATGTGGGAGCTCATGGTTGATTGGCCATATGGAGCAAAAGCTCAAAAAAATGGTGTCAGCTGGTCTGGGAGGCAGGGGATGGCTGAGAAGATATTTCCAAAGGTTGCGATCAGAAAAACAGTTGGAGGGGGCACCTGGGTGGCTCGTCGGTTAAGCTTCAGACTTTGGCTCAGGTCATGATCTCGCAGTTCGTGGGTTCAAGCCCTGCATCAGGCTCTGTGCTGACAGCTCAGAGCCTGGAGCCTGCTCCGAATTCTGTGTCTCCCCCACTCTCTGCTCCTCCCCCACTCACACTCTGTCTCTCGCTCTCAAAAAATAAATAAAAAAAAAATTAAGGAAAAAAAAAGAAAAACAGTTGGAGGGTGATCAGAGGCTGGAAGAAAGGGCATCCTTTGGCCTGTTCTGTCCAACCCTCTTGAAGTAAGAGACAGATCTGTGGACTCCCGGCACATTGCCTACATGGTAAATTTTTTTATACTACAGCATTGTAAATGTATTTCCTCTTCCTTACAATTTTTTTAATGACATTTTCTTTTCTCTAGCTTACTTTATTATAAAAATACAACATATAATATATATAACATACAAAATAAGTGCTAGTTGACTAAGTTATTAGTTCAGTAGGCTATTAGTAGTTACGTTTGGGGGAGCCAAAAGCTGTACGTGGATTTTTGACCATGCAGGGTTTGGCACCTCTAATTTCCCTCTTTATTTGCCTTGCACTATTCAAGGGTCAACTGTATACTTTAATGCACAAAATTTAATTACGTATAGTTACAGGATTACAACGTGAAATGTATTTCCTGCTCTAGATTATGTTTAAAATGCTTGAATGTTGCTGTAAAAGGAAGTGAGAAATAAGAGGAAATGTTAACATTAGAAGTTAATAAGACATGCTTTTCAGAGGTCAGACGTGTACAGGTAGAAAGCAGTATGGCAAGACAATAGCTACATCCAGGCTGAAACACCATTCCCTTGTCATAGGAGGAACATCAGGAGGCTGAGCCCCACCAGAGTCTGATCCTCTCTGCTCCAAATATGGGGCCTGTGCTGCCATCAGATGAAATTGCTGACAGCCTTCTGAAGATGGAAGAGGGGATGTATGCAATTTAAGCTCATAAAATCAAACACAGAAAAGGGTCCACCAAGAGCTGTGGTCTACTACCAGTTAAATATTTCCATTGGGTGTCTTTCTTCCTGTAGATCTCTCGCCACCTTTTTTTTCCCCCCAAGAAATAACTGAAAGAAAGCAAAGGCAACCCTGAGATGATGGCGACATATTGACTGATGTATTTCCATGAGTTCTAGGAATGGACTGGCTTTACGGGACAGCAACTTTGCTGAGCATTTCCTATGGGGTATGAACAGCAGAGAGGGAGTCCTGGTCCCAGGGATAGCTTTGCTGGCAGTTTTTGTCAATAATGAATGACTGGTCACTTTAGTCACAATGATGAGGAGAACATCTTCCCTTTACCATTTCTACAAAGGCAAGTGAGACTTCAGGCATTCATATCTTTTAAATTACTCATCCTAAGGGGATTTTGATTTTGCTGGAGATACAGGGGACAGAGAAGCTCTTGAAGATAGTCCCTGAGAGAATAAAGTTAAACCTTTAGCCCTCACTGAACTAGAAAAATAGATCCTGTTTGAGCATTGGGTAGAGAATCTCAGAAGCAGATATGTGGAATTTTGCAGTTTTGCCATGTGATCTTACACAAATAGTTTAGTCCCAACTTTTTCTGTACCACCTAGTAGAACAGGAATTATGATAGAACAATTTCCACTTAATACACATGAACTTAGAGTTACCTACATGAGAGGCACTGAGAAAAGTACTAGAGCCACAAAGAAGAATAACAGACCTCCTCTTTGAACTCAACATGATAATCATGAATCTTAATATGACATTATAGGGTAGGCTCCATTCATCATGGAGAATAGGACCACTAGGACATGTCGAACTAGGCTGTGAAGACCCATCCTTGATTCCTCATGGAAGGTGGTCCACCACCTGCTGACAACGCCAATTTCTTTTTTTTTTAATTTTTTAACGTTCATTTATTTTTGAGAGACAGAGAGAGACAGAGCATGAGCAAGGAGGGGGCAGGGAGAGAGGGAGACACAGAATAGTAGGCCCCAGGCTCTGAGTTGTCAGCACAGAGCCTGACGCGGGGCTCGAATTCAGGAACCACAAGATCATGACCTGAGTCGAAGTCGGATGCTTAACCGACTGAGCCACCCAGGCGCCCCCTGACAACGCCAATTTCTTATTGTTGCTGTGCCTTGCTCGCCCAAAACCACCAAGGTGGCCATTCTCCAGCAATGGCATCCAACTGTTCTTCCTTTCAATTCTCAGCACACCACAATGTTGGGCTCTATGGAATTCACACAAGTTGTTCTGTTTCTCTGACTTATTTTGATTAAACTTCTGCTGACCCTTTAGGTCTCATTTTATTTTTAAAAATATTTTATTTTAGTATTTTAAGTTTTCTAAGTTTATTTATTTTGAGAGAGACAGAGAAGTGAGGAGAGGGGCAGAGAGAGAGGGAGACAGAGAATCCCAAGTAGGCTCCGCACTGTCAGCGTGGAGCCCAATGCGGCGCTAGAGCCCACAAACTGTGAGATCATGACCTGAGCTGAAGCCAAGAGTCATGCTTAACTAAATGAGCCACCAAGGCACCTCAGGTCTCATCTAAAATATCCTTTTCTAAGGAAGACATTTCTTGGCCCAAGAACTAATTTCTTGATCCAATAGCTATTTAGATCTAGGACTCACTCTACACCCCCACCTCAACACTCACTACAGGAATTGTAATTTTCAGTTTAGCATTGCTATTCCCTGCTCCATGAGAAATTACATTCACTACTACCCCCACCCCCACCCCGACCCCATTAGCAAAGTGGCTGGGACATATTAAGCACTGTATATGTATCATCTGTGTTTGTAGTCATTTCAGCAAGTGGAGGTGGGTAAAGAACAAATGATTTGGGTACTCTGGAAAGAAGGAAGAGGATGGCAGTACATAACTCAGGTATAGAATGTTCTAGCATACTGTTATAGAGAGGGCACTGAGGTTGTGACACCTGAGTCCAATCCCAAATCCATAGTTTATAAGCTGTTCATCTTCAGGCATGTTGAATTCAATAGGAGAAGAGAATAAAAACAGACTTTCCAATGACTCTGCATACGGATTATTGCTGTTAATGTAATGTCACATTCACCTTCCCATGAAGAAGAAAGCAACAAACAAGAAAGAGACTTATCACTTACGATTTCTTTATCTTACTGTAAAATAATGGAGTGATGCTGAAGTACCTCTAGGTTCATTCAGCAACGCCAATCCATAAGTTTTTTCTTAGAAATGATGTTCTGGTTTTCGTTTATGTTTTACAGCATCCCTTTATGGGAAAACTTTAGTCCATTATAGGAGAGGGCTGGGTTACACAGGAAACTGGAAGAATTGCCACACTGCTTCATTCTGAAAAACTAGAAAGCCAGTTGTCTTTACAGAGCCTGGATCTGGAGCAATGCCCCAACACTCACATTCTGACACATATTAGGGTCCAATATGAAGGCTTTCTATTGCTACTATGACAAGGGAGTTTGTCAATATTCAGGGATGCACAGTTCAGAGTGGGGGGCTCCAGAGACTCTCCCCTCTCCCCCTCTTAGTAATAAGTAACTTTGAGAGAGAGTTTTTCAGAGAAAATGGTATCGTGCCAGGACTCTTCCAAGTGGAATCTGGTATCTGTGTTATTTGGATTAGCGCAGATATACCTAAAATGGATTTTTTACCTCCATAAAGCCACCCTTTTTGATACATTAGTATAATTTTTTTTTCAGCAAAATGAATTGAGATTAGATGGCATGGAGTCATAAAATGGACTTGGACTGTTGAATCAGCAGCTCTCGGCAGCAACCCATTAATGGGAAGAGAGAGAAACCTGGGAAGAGTCTCCTGTCCCTTGTGGGGGAAGGATTTAATCATAGAAACTGCTGCCGCATGGTGACAATAAAAAGCAGACTGACTTTTAATTGGTTTTATAATTGTTTTTAATTTTTCTTTAGACAATATGCTACCCCCGCGCTGCCTACACCTGGGGCAGAGGGTGGGCCATCCCAATTGCACCCACCCTGCCCAGATCATTGGCTTGGGATTTCAATTTTTTGCCACACCACCTAAACAATCTTGGGCATACCAATGGCTGAGTCTGCTCCCTAACTTACAAAATTTAGAAACTTATAGGTTTGATATTCTTCAGTCTATAATGTCAAGTAATGTACATTAACCTGGAAGCCTTGATACCCTCTGAATTTCTGTAACAAGTACAACTATATTCTCTAAATTGTCATCATCCTCTTTCACCTCTGAGGTCTACACACTGGAACATTTCAGTATTAAACATTTATTGAAAGTGTTAGATAGGAAGAAGCACACATTGTGTTCATTCTAATCATCTGCCAATTCTTCATATTTCCAGGCTTTTGAAATAGGGTCCACAGAAGGCTCTTTTCAAATCAGATAATTCTGCTAACCAAGAAACTTCTTTCTTGGCTCTCAGTAAAGTATGAACTCCTAAAGCTTCCAAGTCTCATTCCATCCATACTCAAAGAAGTGAAAAATATCTTTCCTAAATTGGACTAAATAATGTGTGGATAAATATGTATATAATATTTTAATAAGGGGAGTAAACTCTGCTTTCTTTCATTACATCTTCCATTCCTGTTGCCCTGAATATAGAGTACAGAGGAAGTTGTTAAATTACATTTAATAATAGAGCAGAGCGTTTAATGTATATTAATTAAATATCAGCAGATGGTAAAGGCAGACCTTGCTGAGTATGAATAAGGAGAGAGAGAGAGAGTTCTACCCGCCATGTAATTAAGCTGAACCTGTAGAAACAATGGAGGTGCGATTACTATTTTATTAACACATTATACTTACATGTGATGTGGAAGAATTTAATTACTCTGTAACTCCCATTATGTTAATCCAAGTTGCTATCGGATCAAGTTGGTCTCTGCTCCCAATAAACACGATGGAGCAGCCCAAGTCACATTGTTTCCAAGCATTTTGATTGTCATGTTGTGCAAGTGGCTGAATGTGCCTCAGTAACACAAGGTGGACAGTATGTCACTCCTGTTTCCTGCTAAATGTTGGTGAGTAACTCCAGAACTTCAGAGAAGAACAGAAACAGAGGGGTGAACTTGTGTTTCTTGTTGGACATGCCTTGGACATATTACATTTGATCATCAGTTAGAGAAAAAGTTGGGAAAAGAGAAAATGAATCTGTTTTGGCCTTGATGTTGGTAAGCAAGTGAGTTGTCTTGAGTTGTAGGCAAGCTTACTTTCTGAGGGTGTGTTTGCTTGTCATGGTCACTTGTTTGTTGGGATGCAGATATATTTATTAAACTGCAATTGTCACTTGCTGGTCAATGATATATATATATTTTTAAATATCATAATGAGAGAATGTAGCCTTTCCTTTTCTGGTGGTGTTGGTCTAGCATTCACCAAAGTTTTCACAGAATTCTCAGTATGTTGAAGCTCTTAGTTAAAGGAACAAATGGTAAATATTTATGGGCAGGGCCCTTGATTAATATTTGTGATTGAGCTAGACTTTTCCTAATCTAATTAGGGCCATACAAAAACTCATTTCAGAGAGACAAAAGATGAGTAGCCAACTGTTTGGTTCTCAGGATGAGGGAAATAATTTGTGAAATGATACCAATCTTTGGTGATTATTTGCTTTTAAGGGGGGAAATAGTCCCTGAAATTATCTGACCCAATTTTCTAGCTAGGAAAGTAAGAGTATTAGCAAACAGACAAGCAACCCATAGAAGAAAGCACTGCAGACCACTACTCAAAAGCCAGCCTCATAATTTTCCCCATTAGAGAATGATCTCTAACTCATTCTCTGTCCTCTTCTCAATGTTGGAACCATAAAGGCTAACACCATTTATCACTGACAGTGAGCTCTTGATTCAAAGGTGCCCCAAGTCAAGGATGGTTTTAGGGAGCCCTAATGAAAATCTGAGGTGACTCAACTCAGTGTCAGACCAATCTTAGTTCTAATCTCCTCTTTCTTCTTTTTACTTATGTACTTAAACAGGTCTTCCAATATGGATTTCAGACCAAATTATCACCTTAATTTCCAAGTGCTGGAACTGGATCTTGGTTTTCTGGGCTGCTGAATACTAGAACTTGCCTAGTATTCAAGCATCTTGGGAATTTAGATAGTAATTTGCCCAAGATTACATACTCAGCAGGGAGGGGGCTGAATTTACCCACAGCTGTTTGACTTGAGAGCCAGAAATACTAGTTATGAAGTTCTGATAACTTTGAGATTTTTCTGTTGGGAGCTATATATCTAATGTGTAGAACATTGTGACTTTCATTTGTCCCCCTCTTTGAAATTCTATTTAAAAACACATATTCTGGGGGTTCCTGGGTGACTCAGGCAATTAAGCGTCCAGCTCTTGATTTTGGCTCAGGTCATGATCTTGCAGTTCATGGGATCAAGCACTGCCTCGGGCTCCGTGCTGTCAGTGCAGAGCTTGCTCAGGATTCTCTTTTTCCTTCTCTTTATGCCCCTCCCTTGCTTACACGCACTCTTTCAAAATAAATAAACTTAAAAAATATATATATTCTGAGATCAAAGCCATCAAGTATCAGGAGCCAAAACAAACAAGCAAAAACTAAGCATACTCCTAATTTTGTTTTGATGCAGTAGTAAACAACAACAACAACAGCAACAAACAACTCAAGCACTTTATAGACCTGGCTGAGCCACTGACCATCTATGCTCAGGTTTAAGTCTCTGTTCCTCTGTTTTTTTCATATTAAAAGTAGAATGATAATTCCTGCTAAATTAGGATGCTGTAAGGATGGAAGAAACTAATTTCTGTGCTGTTTGCCTCATAAAGGGCAGAGACTATAGGGCTAGGCTGCTGGTTTCAAACTTAACTTGACCACTAATTAGTTGTGTGACCTCAGAAAAGTTATTTCTGTCTCAGTTTTCTCATCTGTAAATAGTGATAAAAAATTCTTCCCTAATAGGGTCATTATGAAGTTTAATTATTATATGTAAAACACTATTACACTTGGCATACAAAGGGCCGCATATGCTTTTGCTGTTATTATTACAGCACCTGGCCTGTAGTAGTCACAGAAGTAATTATGTAGAAGAACCAGAACAATGCCTGCAATGTGGTCAAGTGTTAAAAACTGGTAGTCAGCTATTGTTTTGCCTTTCCTAACATCAACAGAAGAGCTCCAGTTATAATTAGGGCTGGGGAGGGAGATTCTCAAATGATTATGGGATCATTTGAATCCAGGAATAGTATTATAAAAAAAATCTCTGGGGTGCCTGGGGTGGCTCATTCGGTTAAGTGTCCAACATCAGCTCAGGTCATGATCTCGTGATCTGTGAGTTGAAGCTCCACATCGGGCTCTGTGCTGACAGCTCAGAGCCTAGAGCCTGCTTTGGATTCTGTGTCTCCCTCTGTCTCTGCTCCTCCCTGCTCATGCTCTGCATCTCAATCCTTCAAAAATAAACATTAAAAAAATGTCTTAAGATCAAAAGGGTTCCCATATCTGGGATTTGTGTTGTTAAAGATGTGATTTGAAGTAAGTATGCTTTCATTTTTTTTCCTAATAAGGAGATTCACAGAATTAAATTAAATTAAAATCCACTTTGATTTAATCCCAAGAAATTTTGGATTCAGAGCTTGTTTTAAATTATTAGGGCCCAGAGTTAAAAGGTGTTGGCTCCTAAGTCAAATATAAATGAACCCAGGTAATGCATCTTCCTGATGTAAGAGCAGGGGTATTGGATCCCTGGCAACCTCCAGCCATATACCAGGTCAGATGTGGCTGGGAGCTAACAGGCTGATATTGATCCTGAACACATTATTCAACCTTCCCTAATTGACAGTGAAGAAAGTGGCCACAGACCTGTACATTATCACTGGTCCATGAATAACCATTCTTTTCTTTTCTTTTCTTTTTTATTGTTGAAGGTCATTTAAAATGCTGGTAGCCTCCTAAAGGACAATAACTTTTTAAAAAACTTTTTTGATTCAAATTTAGAAGTTGTTTTAAAACTTACCTACTCTAACTCCTCCCCCCTTTTCTCAGATAAGGAAACTGAGGCTCAGAAAGTTGGTGTGCCCTGCCCCTTGTCACATCACTTAATTTCTGTTTCCATGCTCTGAGGCCCATGCTGTCCCCTGGAATACCACTGGATTATCTGTGTTGTTAGCTTAGTCATCCCTGGGGAGTAGAAGGAGCGGACATGGTCGCTTGTGAATCCAGCCTTAAATCCTTGCGGGAGGACAGCTTACCTGCAGTCTTTTTCAAAAATGTTTATTTAGTTTTGAGGGGGGAAGGTGGGGCAGAGAGAGAGGGAGAGAGTGAACCCCAAGCAGGCTCCGTGCTGTCAACATAGAGCCCTTTGTGGGTCTTGATCCCATCAACAGTGAGATCATGACCTGGGCTGAAATCAAGAGTCAGAGGCTTAACTAACTGAGCCACCCAGGCACCCCATTACCTGCAGTTTTTAATGGACAAGTGGAGCCCCGTGTATGTAAGTAAGTATAGTCATTCCCATTAGACCCTGACAAACTCATTGGGTTTATACCAGCTGCATGCATTGCCGGAACCCCCAGGAGTAAAGTTTAGGGTATCACCCTGCTTCTGATAACATAGCCCAAGTGTCACATGACACACAAAGACTACTTTTTTGAATCTCCTTTTTCCTCCTTTGGTTCTGTGGCAAGATTTGCAACTAGAGCTACCTTCTCCAAAAGTGGGGTTTGAAACGAGGATGAGAATATTTAAATGTGCCCACTGTAGTTCCAAATGGAAACTCTTTCTAAAAATAAACTTATGAAATCAGCCCTCAACTATTAAATTATAAGACACAATAATTCATTTTTATTAATACAGATAATTCCTCTGGGTCATTTAAAATGCATATGGCAGTGTAGTAGGGGCCAAGCCAACATAAATTCATTTTCTCAAGTCAGTCGTATTAGTTTTTGAAGAACCTGGATAGATACAGGTGACCTGGCCCACTGTGGAGGGAAAAGAAAAACAGGTTCCATACTAAAAAAAAAAAAAAAAAGATAACTCTCAACAAAAAAATAAATTCACAATGGCCTTCAAAAACTGAAAGAATACAGGAAAACTTCATACCTAGAAATAAGATAGAGTATTATATTTGTTTCTCCACCAGTGGCAAAGAAACATCCAATTTTTCTAAATTGTGAGAAGAGCACTGGGGTAGCAAAATCTCCTGTCCTACTCTGTAACTAAAGAAAATGCTCTAACTTCGTGGACAGTGGACCCCAGCTTATTTTTTTGACAGACACCTTACAATTGCAAGTGTGGTGTTCCTAAGCTGCACATAAACTCCAAGATATTTAGTGCAGTAAAGTAAAAGTTCTAAAGTGCTTATAGAGCAGAGTCTACTTCTAACCTTGAAGAGGACACAGTAAATGGATCAGTTACACTATAGGGTTGTAAACCCCACATACCGACTCAGGTTTGAACTGGCCTTCATAGGAATGAACCACCTGTAGCTTTTCCCCTATTTGTCACAATCAAAAAATGTCCCAGAAGTTCTAGATGCCTCTATTCTATGCAAGTGAGACCACATTGCTCCCTCTTTCTAGGCAAGGAAATAAGCAAAGCGCTTCAGGGAATGAGCCTCTGTCAATGTGAAATATTGTACAGTTCTCTGTGCTTTAATTTCAGTTCATTTCACTTTTCTCTCAGGAAAATGGGATAGTTTCCCTAACAAGGCATGAGAGAATGCCTTCTGTATTGGGACCCATAATAGATAATAAAAAATTCAGATGTGATTTTTAAGGAAGTTCATGTCTAACCTTTGGATTCATTCTTAGTTACTCCCTCTTTTGCATACTCCACATGACTCTTTTTTGGTAGATTCTACATTCAAAATACCTTTTGAATGTAGAACCATTGCATCAACACTCCACTGTTTCTACCCTTGCCCAAGAATCCACCATCCATTTTTCTCTAATTCCCCTGCTTTCACTGTTATGGCTGTTCAGTCTATGCTCAGCACAATGACCAAAGGGATCCTTTCAAATGGTGCTAAAATCCTCCCAAAACTTCACAGATAGGAAACTCACTTCCATACTGACCTTATTTCTTTTTATACTCTCATTTACTTTCTCTTTCCCTACTGACTTTCTTGCTCATTCTGAAATATGTGAGGCATACTTCCAACTGTGGAACTCTGACTTTGCTTCAGGGAACTCACTTTCTCTAGATTACCACATACCACACACCCTTAATTCCGTAACTCTTTGCTCAGACATTCTGTTATCAGAGAGGGCTTTGTGGACTGATCTGAACAAAATATCCAACTCATCTGTTCTCCATATGTTTCATCAGTTTTGTCTCTGGCATAGGGGCACTTGACTGGCTCAGTCAGGAGAGCATGTGACTCTTGATCTTGGGGTTGTAAATTCTACACCCATGTTGGGTGTAGAGATTACTTAAAAATAAAATCTTTAAAAAGTCTGTGGTATTTATTATCACCTTAAGGATTTGGATAGATGGAATGACTGACTAACTGCTTTGTTTCTCTCGAATGTGAGCTCCCTGAGAGTGTGGGCTTTACTGTGGTGGAGCCTGCATCTACCACATCTGCTCAATACATATTTGTAGAATGAAGGAGGGTCAAAAAGATTCTTCTCATTGATCAGAACTAGTAAAATTGAATCTGAACAGCCTCAACTAGTTCTCAGTTGTCCAGAGAGATTCTTTTTGGATTAGTTTGCACAAGACCCACCCACGTAAAAAAAAATGTTTTTTTAATGTTTATTTATTTTTGAGACAGAGACAAAGACAGAGCATGAGTCGGAGAGGGGCACAGAGAGAGGGAGACACAGAATCTGAAGCAGGTTCCAGTTTCTGAGCTGTCAGCACAGAGCCTGACTGGGGTTTGAACCCACAAACTGTGAGATCATGACCTGAGCTGAAGTTGGACACTTAACCGACTGAGCCACCCAGGTGCCCCAACACCCACCCACTTTAAATTTGTATTTAAATATGATAACTTACTAAGATTACTCATACCTGCAACCAATGAACACACATTTCACCATTGCCCTTTCTAGTACAAGCAATTATATTAGCCATAAAGATCAACTGTCACAAGTAGAATATGAAGTCAATGCAGAGAAAGGCTTTATGACTCTTACAGAAAGTGAAAGAAATTAAGATTAGAATAAACATAATATTTCAACTTTAAAATACATATACATCTAATGGCAATTTTGGTATGGCAGAATGGAAAACTGTCTTCCAGATTCATAGTGAGATCAATTCTGCCTTTTACACAATTCTCTAGAAAAATTTTATTTGTTTGCTGTTACTGATAGTCATTATTTAAAGAAAGAAATTATGACAGGAAAAAAATGCTTCCTGTATGTAATTAGCTAATTATAAGTCATAGTTACAATATTAATACTCTTAATATTATTAATACTCCTCACTTTTCTTGAGTACTTCACCAAATGTCAAGCACTATGTTAAAAGCTGCAGATGTAATGCATATTTAATCCTTAAGCAGATTTATAATATAGATAGTTATCTTTGTTTTATAGACAAAGAAACTAAGATTTATATATGTTTGTTTTCTCAAGACCACACAATAGTAATTGATTGAACCTGGGTTCAAATTCAGGTCTTTCTGGCCCCAAAGTCAAGGTTGTTACTCTCCACTTTTGTAAGTTATGTTCAGTTGTATGACTGGGGATGTATCCTGTTTTCTCATCAAAATACATGCAAATTAATTACAAAAGGTTATCTAGAGTATATGAGTGATAAAAGAAAGAAAGAGGTATGAGAACATAAGCACACATCTGCTCATGTCTACAAAAGAAATGGGGAAAGTATAAACCAGAAACTAGTGAGACGGGTTACCTAACAGGAATGGGGAGGAAAGGTGGGGGGGATTGTAATAGGATAGTGGAAGGATAAAGAGGGAATGACATTTCTTTAAATATACCTTTTTGTTTATCTTGGGTAAAGTTTTACATGTTTCATGTGACATTGTGATTTATAATAAGATATATCTACATCTATATATCTTATATATCTGTGTGCGTATACACACACACACACACACACACACACACATATATGTATTTGCTTTTCCTCCCCATTTCTGGCACAGAGCTCATAAAACTCTTGGAATTTCCTAAGGAGAGCAACATAGCTATCTTTCGTTGTGTTAATGAGGTGACTTAGAAGCACCTAAGAATGGGGGCTGGTTGCCAGGAGAACCAACTCTGTAATTAGTGAGCTGGAACTTTGAGTCCCACCCCAACCTCTGGGGAGGAAAGAGGGATTAGAACTGCATTGTCAATGGTCCATGATTTAACCAATTGTGCCTATGTAATAAAGTCTCAGTAAAAGCCAAAAAGGATACTTTCAGTGAGCTTCTGGATTGGTGTACACACAGGAATTTGGGGACAGTGGCACCCTCAGAGAGGGTACAGAAGCTCTGCACCCTTCCTAATCGCACACCTCACCCTATTGGTTGCTTCCATCTGACTGTTCCTGAGTTAGATCCTTTTATAATAAACTGGTAATCTAGTACATAAAATATGTTTCTGAGTTCCATGAACTGATAGAGCAAATTAATTGAACCCAGTGGCCTGTGGGAACCTCTGATCTATAGCGAGTCAGACAAGAACAAGTAACAACCTGCACCTGCAATCGATGGCTGAATGGGGGTGGGGAAGTAGTGTTTTAGGACTGAGTCCTTAACCTCTGGGACCTGATGCTAGCTATCTCTGGTAGACAGTGTCAGAATTGAGTTGAATTGTAGGACACCCAATTGGTGTCTGAGAGTTGCTTGTTGGATGGGAGGGAAAATCTATCTCCTATCAGAACTTAGTGATCAGAATCCCTTACTCCACAAATAAATAAATAGCTAAAATCAACAAGGATGTTGTGAGGGGGATTCCCAAATTGAATTCAAACTCTAACAGATGACGGTTACTGTGTCATGCTTGAATAGCTTGAATAAAATAATCACACTTAAGAGGGAAGAAAGAAAAGGACTGACCTAAATAACTTTGGAAAACATGACTTTGGCTACATGCTGTAAGGATAACAACGAAAAGAACTGCACAGAAACCTGGCATTCTTATTAGTAAATTTGGTTTTCACAAGGATATAACTAGTAATTATGAAACTAATTTAAGTATATATTTGGATTGAGAAAATAAGTAAATATATACTAGATAATGAGAGCCATGTTTCTCACTTGTGGAGGAGGTAAAATAATTTTCCCTCTCCCTTTCTAAGTTCTTGGCTGAGACTCTCCTATAATAAAACACAAATTAATGGAAGAAAAGCAAACAGAAGGTTAATAACATGTGTACCTCCTGTATACATGTGAGAGACTCAGGAAAATTGAGTAACTCTTCAAAATGCCCCAAGCCAAGACCTTAACTAACATTTCCAGCTAAAGACAAAAGAATATGCTGGGGTGGGGGGATGATAGGGGAAGGTCAGTTACAAGAAGTCTCCAGGAAGAATATAATAAGCAAGGGCAAGTTTTTATGCAGATTTGTTAGTGCCTTCTCACATCCAATGTGTCCATCAATTGATGAATGGATAATGAAGATGTGATATATATATATATATATATATATATATATATATATATATGGAATATTATATATGTATCATATATATCGGGAATATTATATATCATATATATATGTAATATATATATATATATTATCCATATATGTGTATGGAATATATATAGTATATATATACCATATATACATACAAATATATGAAATATGATTTAGCCATAAAAAAAGAATGAAATCTTGCCATTTGCAACGTGGATGGAGCTACAGAGTATAATGCTAAGTGAAATAAGTCAGAGAGAGACAAATACCATGTGATTTCACTCATATGTGGAATTTAAGGAACAAAACAAGCAAAGGAGAAAAAAAGAGAGAGAAACAAGCAAGAAAGAAACTCTTAACTATAGAGAACAAACTGAAGGTTACCAGAGGGGAGGTGGTTGGGGGAATGGGAGAAATAGGTGGTGGGGATTAAGGAAGGTACTTGTCATGATGAGCACTGGGTGATGTATGGAAGTGTTGAATCACTGTATTGTATACCTGAAACTAATATAATATGTATGTTAACCAACTGCAATTAAAATAAGGACTTAAAAAAGTTATTTGCTTATCCATTGATAAATTTCTAGAGATATAAAGTCCTCCTTCTATTCCTGGTACAGATAAGGAGGCCCTCTTACAAATGGAGATTTCCCTTTTAAATGTAAATATCTCTTACAAAAAGGTAACTTCTATTTAGTTTTTATAACGTTTCCTATGTCTGCTATTTCTTACAAATAACCAGCCTAAAATAATTTTTATGCTAAAGAGGCATATTTTGGGGTGACAAATTTTGTTCCCTTTCACACTATTGGGCAAAGAAGTTAAAGATAAGAAAAAATAACAAAGATAGATAACAAACTGTATTTATGTACATGTGAATATACATACATCTCACTATCTCTGTCTAAACAAAAGATCTACAAGCAAGGATACCGCAGAAGCAAGGATCACATCCAGTACCTAGATCTTGGTTTCTAATGTCATTTTTTGATAAAAAGAAGTAGGGTTCCTTGGAGGTATGATTGATGCAGGGCTGGGGCAGAGGAAATACAAGGTGATCTTGGGATATCGTTTGCTATCAAAAAGTCAGAAAGTGCTAAAAACATAAGGGAGGTATGCCAAAAGAATACAGGAGCCAACTGAAGGATTTCTCAATGGCCAAATTCATGAAAACTTGAACAATAACAAAACAATACCATTAGATTACAATACAAAGAATAGAAGAAATAAACTTAAGACTATACTGATATAAATAAATAGTTGAAAAAATAAATCAATTAGGGAGAAAGGAAAGCCCTTTCTTACAAAAGAATTCCAATTAAACAATGTAGAATGAATGATGGAAATGAAAAATTAAACACTGAAATAATAATAGTTGCAGACAAGAATCACTGAGGGATGTTAAAGTTTTTTTTGTTTCTTTATTTTTTGAGAGACACAGAGAGAGCACAAGTAGGGGAGGGGCAGAGAGAGAGGGAGAGAGGGAAAATCCCAAGCAGGCCCTGCATGGTCAGCATGCAGAGCCTGAAGTGGGGCTGGAACTCATAAAACCATGAGATCATGACCTCAGCCTAAATCAAGAGATGGATGCTCAATCTACTGAGCCACCACGGTGCTCCTGAGGGATGCTAAAATAGAGACGAAACTATGATGAGGAAAAGGAGGATTGACTAATCTCAAAGTATCTCCCACAGGATACTTATTAGTGACAAAGGGAAAAATAGTCACTATAAAATGGTGATACCTAACAGATACTACCTAAACAAAGTGATCAAAATTAACATCACCAATAATAAGATACAACATGTGCTCCCTGTTATGAGATGCTGAAAAGGTCACATGATCCTTTCTGTGGTATTCTTTCAAAAAATGCAAAAATCATCTCATCCTGAGAAAATCAGAGAAATCTAAACTTAAAATATTGTAAAAATAAAACACATGTAACCAGTATTCTACAAATACTGAAGTATACTATGTATGTATGTGTATATATACATATGTTTAGGATATATATATATATCCTAACATGA
The DNA here is from genome assembly GCF_028018385.1 of Neofelis nebulosa. Lineage (NCBI taxonomy): Eukaryota > Metazoa > Chordata > Mammalia > Carnivora > Felidae > Neofelis > Neofelis nebulosa. The sequence goes on from NC_080784.1 coordinate 48,595,258, forward strand.
AATAATGAGATAATAAAGATTGGAACTGTCAGGGGCGCCTGGGTGGCTCAGTTGGTTAAGTGTCCGACTTTGGCTTAGGTCATGATCTCGTGGTCTGTGAGTTCGAGCCCCGCGTCGGGCTCTGTGCTGACAGCTCAGAGCCTGGAGCGTGTTTCAGAGTCTGTGTCTCCCACTCTCTGACCCTCCCCCGTTCATGCTCTGTGTCTCTCTGTCTCAAAAATAAATAAACATTAAAAAAAAAAAGATTGGAACTGTCACAAATTAGAGAAAATGGATATACAACAATTAAATACAATACAGAATCCTGAATTGGACCCAGAGCTGTAAAATAAGTATTAGTTGAGAAATTGCTGAAACTATATAATAGAGTCTATAGACTATTTAATAGTGTCACATTAATGTTGACTTTCTGGTTTCAATAATTTTACTATGGTTATGGTGTGAACATTAGGGAAATCTGGGTGAAGGCTATACAGGAACTTTGTGTCCTAATTTTGCAGTTTCTGTGAGTCTACTGTTTTGAAAATAATATAAAAACACTTGAAAATAATTCTAGGAGAGCAAGATGAAAGAGTTCACACAATTTAAATGAAATACATTGATCATCAAGAAGAGAGAAGACAATTTAGAACATGCTTTCTATTGAGCACTATGTTGGTCTGTTTAAGTTTCTGTAGCAGAATATCACAGATTGGGAGGCTTAAAAAATAAAAATTCACTTTATTACAGTTCTGGAGGCTGAGAGTCCAAGATCAAGGTACTAACAGGGCTGGTTTCCAGTAAGACTTCCTCTCCCAGCTTGTAAACGTCTGCCTTCTCACTGGGTAAGGAATGTATGGCCTTTCTTCTGTGCATTTGTGTACAGTGAGAAATCTCTGATACTTCTTCCTCTTTTTATAAGGACACTTGTGTTTTCAGATTAGGGCCCTTGTCTTATGACCTCATTTTGTTTTGAAATCTTTATTTTATTTTTGAGAGAGGGAGAGAGAGAAAAGGAGAGGGAGAGGGACAGAGAGAACATGAGCGGGGGAGAAGCAGAGAGAGATAGGGACAGAGGATCTGAAGCAGGCTCTGTGCTGACAGCAGACAGACCAATGCAGGGTTTGAACTCTGGAACCACAAGATCATGACCTCAGCCCAAGTCAGATGCTTAACCACCCGAGCCACCCAGGCACCCCCATGACATCATTTAAACTTAAACTTCCCTAAAGGCCCTGTCTCCAAATATAGTCACACTGGGGCTTGGACTTCAACATCTACATTTTGGGGGAACATAATTCAGTTCATAACAAATACCAACTATACTTGTAATCTTCATATGTGAAAAAGAGTGCATATAGTGATGGAGATATTTTATAGAAGAAGGGAGAGAACAAGGAGGAAGATAAGACAGAGGAGGCTGTCTTACAGACTGGTTCTGTGTAAGATGATGTGGTGGAAGAATGCATGTCTTTTGTGTGAATCCTTATGGAATAGGTTTGCTGGGGCAGTACCCATAATTTGATTCCCACATAAATCATGCAGTTAGTGACATAAAAGACTACATGAGGAGTGGTGCGTGTGTGTGTGTGTGTGTGTGTGTGTGTGTGTGTGTGTGTAAGGCATAAAAACACTTTGATTTCTCATCAGGCTGCCCAGATTTTCACATAACCTCTGAAAACAAGGGGAAAAAAGGGATTTAGAAGCAGAAGTAGCTCCATTAACTCATACTAGCTGAATCTCAGTTATATTCAATCTGACATAAAACTCCCTGAAACAGACAAGAATGACATTTAAATGCAAGCAATTGACAGACCTACCTTCCCCCCTCCACTCTAAATAATAATGTACAGCCACATTCTCTAGCCAATTCCACTTCCTAAGTACCTTGTTTGACATTTTCCCACAATGAATGGAACCCCTACCAGCATCATTAGCTTTGCAAGATTTTCTCCAGGGAATGGGCAAAGCAGCTGCCGATTCTAACCAGCCAGGAAGAGAGGGAAAATATAAAGAAACAAAAGGCAGGATAAAATAAAGTAAATCCTTGCTGTAAATTTGAGAGGATTTATTTGCAAAAGTAAAAGATGAAACAAACATGACAGCTTTTGTGTGCATCAGTAATAGACAACCAGACACTTGTTACAATCCAAAACAATCAGAGGCCATAGTGAATCCAACTGTAAAAAAGAAAGAAAGAAAGAAAGAAAGAAAGAAAGAAAGAAAGAAAGAAAGAAAGAAAGAAAGAAAGAAAGAAAAAGGAAAAAAAAAGAAAGGAAAAGAAAAGAAAAGAAAAATAGCCGATGCATTCCATGACCTAAGCATCTGGATATATAGACTTTTATATGTATGTTTGGTCAGCTTGTCCTCATTTGGAGAAAGATTATTGGCTGTATATTCTAGGGTTTTGCTCATTAGAGTTGCTTTCGTTTACCTTTGAGCTCTGGTTATAACCACCCATGCCTCCATCAGAAGGTGAGGCAGGAAAGCTCTCACATAATGAAATTGATAGCACTGATGTGAGATAATAAAAAATATACATATTGATCCCTGCCTTTGGTTTGGCACAGAATTCCTAAAACCCTGGGTTTAGGAATCTTGACATCTGGGCTTTGTCTCATTCCTACTCTAGACCCTAAGGGCTATATCCAAAAGCTTGGAACAGTGAAAATTATAAAAACAGTCTTCAAGCCAAGATATTCTAACTTTATACTCTAAATATCCATGTGGTCTTAGATAAGCCACTTAAGCTTCAGAATTTAATTTTTTTCATCTACAAAACAGATTATCAACACTTCCCACGTTGCAGGGATATTCATCCAATGAATGAGAAAGAGATTATGGAAATCCAGTCTATTGGAAAATGTAGTCAAATTCTTGAGGCCACCAGCCATTCTTCCCCTTCTCCCATTGGAGAACTTAATTGTAGGGTTTGATATAGTAGCCCAGGCACCAACATTTATCCCAACCTCAAGTACAGCTTCCTAATGCTCCCTGCGTGAGATACGGAGGGAGAGCAGTGATCTCACAGCAGTGAGAAGCAGAAGCCTGAGTGCCAGAGTTGAGGTGCAGTTTCATGAAGCTTGAGCATATATATCCATCCCTTTACTCCCTCTCCTAGGTGGCAACATAGGACAAGGAAGAAATGAGACATGTATCAAGGTGTCTAGGAGGAAGTCAAAGGCCAGACACCAGAGGGACCAACTTGATACGTCAAATTTAAGAGCTACAGAATGCAAAAGAGCAATGCAGAGTGTTTCAAAGCTAGAGAGTCCCCTATCAGTGGGAGGAATCTTTGAAGTGGGCTTTCCAAGACTGTTTTTATGACTCCTACTAGACGTTTGCATTTTGTCTTCATGGGCTGTGATGTGTGATTTGGATTGGTTTAAGGATCAGGGGACAAACAGCAGATAGGGGAAATAAAAACATACATGTAAAGGAGGCCTACCTTGATGGGGGGAAACCCTCCCCCAAAAGTTATGAAATAATGGTGATAAATATCACGGAAACTTTGATCAGCCCAATGGCCATCTGCCATTCCAATTGCCACTGCAATTCCATTCTCCTCCCAATAATGTATGCGACAATGTAGTAACAGCATTTCTTTGTGCAATGAAATCTTATTAAATTGACATAGTCTTACTCAAAACAGCATGGATTTGAAGTAGCTATTTCTCCCTAGTTGACTTAAATGTCTTATGGCTCTTAAATAAAATATCAGATAATATATACTTAAAGTTCTTTTTTCTCATAGCTCCCTTAATATAGAATTAACAAGGTGTTACTCAATTATTTAGAGTTTTCCGGTAAAGTGCCCATAAAGCTTTCACAAATATAATGGGAAATATGTCCATAATTCTCATCTGACACGTGGTGAAAATTCTAGAAGGTGGAGCAACTTCTTAAGCCAGTGGGGCCAGTCTTCCCTTTCATAAACTTAAGTACCGTGGCATGGGGCTGAGTCCTGGAGTCAGCTGTGGTGAGTGTGTGAGCTGCAGGGTGGGCAATGGTAGAGGGACCACAAAGCCCCCAGCATCAGCATATGCATTCCCAGTATATGCTGTTAAGCAAAACTGATTTGTACAAACTGATTGCCTCAGAGAAACAGCGAGAGGTGTCCTAAAAGCAAAGAAATGCAGCTGTAGAGAATATAAGAAGCTGTGGCCATCTAAGGATACAGTGCAATGAGATGTTACAACAGGCTCTTGGGGTCAGATGTATGTAGGCATTTTGGTGACTGCCACTTTTGAGCTATGGGACTTTATGGAAGGCATTTCTTTTTTTAAAGTTTATTTATTTTGAGAGAGAGAGAGGATATGAGAGAATAAGTGGTAGAGGAGCACAGAGAGAGAGAGAGAGAGAGAGAGAGAGAGAGAGAGAATCCTAAGTAGACTCGTTGCAGTCAGCACAGAGCCCAAAGTGATGCTCCAACTCAAGAACTGTGAGAACATGACCTGAGCTGAAACCAAGAGTTGGATGCTTAACTATAGGAGCCCCTATGGAAGGCATTTCTGAACCCTGGTTCCTTTATTTGTAAAATGAAATGCCAGCCCAAATTGATGCCAGTTAGCTAAAATGAGAGTGCCAGAAAAGCAGAGTCCAAAGATATTAATATTTTATTCTCATAGAATTATTAGGAAGGTTAAGTGAGTGAAATTATGTGAAAGTGTTCTGTATGCTCTATGGCATTACACAAGCACTACTCTTTAGTTTATGTATGCCATATGAAATGGAAAAAAGTGTTTTCCTTAAGTTATAAAAGTTAAATACAGAAACTTTTAAATACTTAAAATACAAATATCTTGAAAGAGAAAATTTAAACGTTACAGTCAGAGCAACTACTCAAAATATTTTTAAAAACTGATAGGGGAGATTGCTGTGTGTGTGTGTGTGTGTGTGTGTGTGTGTGTGTGTGTGTGTGTGTGTATTTCAATTAGTATCATATACAGTACTAAAAATACTTTTTTCTTTTTATTTAACAACATGTTTCCACATTGGTGAATAAAGGAATCTCATTTCTAAATGAGGGAAATGGAGTTATTATTGATTTAATCCCAATAAAAATGAATCAGAGGTGACGTTTATATGAAGAAAACATTTATTTAAGTCATTTGTTGGCAAGCACTTACTACTAGCTGCTGGGATTTTTGTTACATCAGCCAAGAATTACAAATAAAAAGTTGAAAAATATATATATTCAAAGCAAAAGTCAATATGGTAATGAAAAAAATCTGTAGGGACAAAAAGCAAAACTCCTTACTATGTAGTAAAGACTATAGAAAAGTCTTAAAGATTTAAGAAATATTATCAGGCATTCAGGCCTAGAATACCTGCTTATTGTAAAAATGAAATAAAATACAAAGTATTACTTAAAAAGAAAAAAAAACTAATTCTATAACTCAGTGAATAGTTGAAGAATGTAGACATCAAACCTTTACCAGCACTTTAGAGACCAGCTTTTCTGTAAACCCCATCATCACCCCATCATCACCTCTAATAGAATAACAAACTCCACACTACTCCTTAAAATATGCAGTTAACACGCATCCAGCATTGAAAAAGACTCTATGCGAAGCTATTGTTACTTTGGAGTCTGCTCCAAATTAAGAATTTCCTTATAAACAAGTTTTTGACCTAAGCTGGAATGTTCTTTTCACTCTGTTGCTTCAAAATATTGTCCCTTAAACTCTTTAGGTCATTGTCACTAAAAAGTATTACATGCCCCAGGTGTGCCCATGTTTCTTGGCCAAGGAAGTTGGTTGTACACTTATTAATTATGTTCCTGTTAGCTATTGCTGTATAACAAACAAGCCTACAACTTAGTGATTTAACAGAACAATGGACATTTATGTTTCTTACAGATCTGAAATTTGGGCAGGATGTGTGATACTGACTCAACTCTGCTTCATGGCCTCTGGGGCCTCAGGGTGACTGACTTACTGACTAGAGAGGTTAGAATAGCTGAGCTAAGATATCGCTCTTCTCGCTTCATGTCATTGCTATGCTTTCTACATGGTTTCTTCAGCATGGTGGCCAAAAGCTATACTTCTTGCATGGCAGCTCAGGGGTTCAAGGGGGATGTTCCCAGAGGCCTAGCCAAAGCCCTAACTTCAGAAGGCCTGGAATTATTATTGGTAAGGAAGTCACTAAGACCAGCCTAGGCTCAACAGGTGAGGAATCGGATTTGATGTCTCAGTGGAAGGAGTAGCAGATTATGTGAGCCATCTTTAATCTCCCACAAATTCTCCCATGAAAAGTGTTCTTCTCTGGAAGAAATATTTAAAAGAATAACTAGAGAAGAGTGTGAGGCTGAATGTAAGAATTCATCCTAATTATTTGACTATTAAAAAAAGAAATATGATTTACAGTATCTTTTTCTCCAATTTGCCTTGACTCTCATATAGCTAACGCTTTCTTAGTTTCTAAAAATACTTGTATCTGGGGCCCATTGATTTACACATTCAGGGAATGTATCCCCTATGGTACTGCATTTTTCTTCTTACTTAAAAAAATATGATGTCATAACTCATAAAAATAGTGCCAGAATTACCAGATATTTTAGTTTTTGGAGATCAAAGTCTTCATTTTATTTTCTCCTACCCATAGGCCATAGCTAATAGGGTATGCATAAGCTGAGATAAGAGAAGAATTTTATTATTGATTTAATATTATCAGGTAAAATCTGCACAGGAAAATCATGTCGCATCTATTCGAATTGCCACTGAATAGCAGTGATGTTCTTTCAGTTGACAAGCAAAATAAACTGAAAAAAATGACAGATTTCATGGATGCCAGAAATCGAGAACTGTATTCCTTACAGATCACAGAACAAAGAGTGGAAGAATGAAAACTTGGGGGAAGTGTGAATTAGTCTCCTTCTTTGGAGACTAAATAATATCTCCATCTTTGGAGAAGCAGTGCTTGAACTGAGAGAAAAGCAGAAGAGCATTACCATTTCACACGATGGTCGTTTCCCTACGCTGAGCCATAACTTCCTTTATCACCACATGCTGCCAATACAGGCATCGCTCACAGACCTTCCTTGGGCTTGTGATTCACAAGTCTCTTCACTGTTAAGATCTCTAAAGCCTCGTGATCTCATCCAGTTTGCAAGTGGTCAAGCTGATCGAACCTTCCTGTTAGAGTGGTAGTAATAGAGAATATACTTGTTGAAAGGAGAACATAGGTCAGGAAGATACCCTCACTCGCTGTTTTAGATGCCACAATGGTTCTCTTTCTCCTTCTCTTTCTGGAGATTGTACACAACCTGCGTTGTGCACAGATCCTAACTCCTCCAATAATAGTGCATTCCTATTCAGTTTTTCTTTTTTTGATACCTGACATTATTCAGAGCTCTTTTACTTCTTAGTTTCTCAGATCATTATTTAAAGATGCGGCATCATACTGAAGAAGTAGGGCTGTATAATCAACCCATAGAAGAGCTACAACTTAGGTGGCATTCGCTATATCCCACCCAATGTTCTGAGCACTTCACATATAATCATATCGTTTATCCTTACCACAACCCTATAAAGTAGTTACAGTGAATAACATCTGTATTACAAATAGGAAAACGAAGACAGTGGACAGTTAAATTAACTGCTCGAGATATTACTCAAATCACATGTGGCAGAGCAGGGACTCGAACCTAAGCAACCTGAATCCAAAGTCCAGGATCTTACATGACCTCTTAAAGGGCTTATCGACCACATTGCTACACAAAGTTTTTAAATGCCCACAGAGAAGGAATGCTCTTTACCCAGGTTCAGATTTAGTAATAAGAAGTGTGGCTTTTCAGAGTTTTCTCAAATTTCAAGCCAAGTTTACCCACTGCTTAGTCCATTGCAGTAGGATGGAGGAGCCTGGGAGGGGATGAGTCTACACCTATCTCTGACTTCTGCAGTGGGCAATGGTCTCCTCACAGTGGATATCCTTGTATATCAACATTTATGTACATTTTTGGTTATTTTTAGACAAATAGCTGAGTGGAGAGAGTTATACTCCTTAAAGGTTTTTAGTACATCTTGCCAAACTGTTTTCCAGAAAGGCTACACCTATTTATCTTCCTTCCACACACTTGGAATGTTATCCATGATAATTCATTCAATCTTTGCCTATTTTATGGTTGAGAATTGAATTATGTCACTCATTCTTCAATAAATTGAATATTCATTAATGGAATGAATTTTATACTTTTACTGTATAAAAGTGTACCTAGATCTGCTCGAGATTCCAGGGGATCAGACAGTTTCTCACACTTGCTTTATTTTCCATTTTAGTAGCAACCAGCCAGGTTTTTCATATGGGCATTGATTATTTGTATTTCTTCCTTTGTGAACTTTGCATTTAAATCCTTTGACTGTTTTTGTTGAAATGTCAGTCTCTTACTTTATTATTTGTAAGGTCAAATCAAATACTGATTGGGTTCAGATTCAAGTATAAGAATATTTTGAGAGCTTTACAAAATTATGCAACCACAGGTTCTGGCTTAAACTGATTCACTAATTGTTTTCATTCACCTATCTACCCATCAAATAGCCATTAAGCTTCTATTATATGCTCAAACTCAAACGTTCCTGTAAGTACTGGGACATACAATAATAAGATGATGTTTCTACTGTCAGGTTGATGGCAGCCCAATAGCAGAGAAAAATCAGACAAGCAATTATAATATCGGATCATTTTACTGTTTTAAACAGATGCATTTGTTTTTTTCTATTTAGTATTCATTCACCTTTCCTGGTTGGGAAAGCTTCCCCACTTTGTATTTTTGTTTTTGGTGGCAGACAATGTTGGGTTTTCAGTGTGAATACTCGAGAAGCAAGGGGCACCCTCTTTCTCTCTTCACTCCAGCAGCTAACTTGGCCATTTGTTGACAATAAGATGCTCTCATCCAGGACTCTGAATCTTAAAAACATGATATAAACATGAGTGGCTGTGATCCTAATGGTGTACAACACTGATCACGGAGGTGTCCTGGAGTGGCATCGACAGTACCCAATTTTCCTGGAAACGTATAGAGGTGTCAGAAGTGTCTTGGCTGGGTGTCCTTGCCGACATACTATTGTTATACTTCCTACTTTGTAAGACCTGAAAGCTCTATTTATTGTTGTTGATTTTCCAAGCCACTCCGTATGCTTGGGAAGACCTTCAAAACCATTTAGACTCTCCAGAATCAACTCTTCAGAAAATCTCTTAAAGTAGTAAGAGTTGGTTTCTCCAACATGAAACCAGAGCAAAAGAACTGTATGGATGCTAAGTGCTAGATTATAAGAGAAACACAATTAGGGCTCTGTTAAGCAATGAAGAATTGATGTTGGCTTCATTTATAATTTTCATAAAACACATTCTTTTGTTTTATTTTACTTTTGTTTTGGCACATTGTTTGGACCAAGAAACTTTCTTTAAAATGATTACCAGAGCATTATTAACTGAAATCATCTAATGATGGAAAATATCTTTGCAGAACCCTCAAGAAGAGTTCAGTTCAAAGAAAATTTCAATCTTTCTGTGTCAGCAGCGTTTTACCAGCTGAGAAGATAATTATCTTAGCATTAGGCAACCTGTCCTTGGCATGTGTGTTTCTTCCACCTCTGTATAACTCATCTGTGTACTACTTGTAAAGGCTTTTCTTGATTTGTATTAATGTTTACCACATATCTGCTATTTTCCTAACTCATATAAACTCTTTGGGAGAAATCATCATGTTATGTACTTCATTGTGTTATACAGAACTAAGAATAAAATAGGCATTCACCAATTATTGTATAAATTAATTATTGCAAAAGAGAATTTAGAAAGATAGAGACCAACATGATGCTTTATTAAACTGATCACAATAGGAAGTTTCAAGTGTCATTTTCTTCGCATAATCAGAGCATACAAAGGCTATGGGATCTGCTAAATCATTTATTTAGTGAAGGACAGAGCCAGTTCAATGAATTTTTCTAAACCAAATACATAGATACAAGTCTTGATTAAGAAAAAAAATATCCCCAGCTCTCTAGAACTCCAAACGATTCTGTGCACCCTCTCCTCCCATCCTGACTTGAAGCTCCAAAACTTGTCCATTTTTTCACTAATATATTAAAGTCATAAATATATATATATATATATATATATATATATATATATATATATATAATGTATCTGTTCCCTTTGTCAATACTTTGTTAGTGATATAGTAGCACATCTCTATCTTGTGTGCAGCCATAATTGTTCTTTTTAATTGCTGTATAGTATTTCACCATATCAATGCACCACTATGTATTTATCCATTCAGCTGTTGGTAGATATTTGGACTGTTTCCAAATGGTGCTTCTTTGAAGAATCTTATACATATCTTTTGGTGAGTAAACACACACACACACACACACACACACACACACACACACACACACGTGTACGCGCCTGTTGGGGTACATAGCTGGGAATGGAACTGCTTTGTCATAAGAACCAAAATTATACATATTTAGAAGTAACAAAACTGAGGGCACATTTACAAATGAGGAAAATTATTAGGCAAGTATAAAATTCAAGATGATCTCCCCAGAAAACAGACTTTCACACATGTGTAGCTCAAACCAGTTGGCAAATATCTATAGCAACTTATTTTAGCCTCACCACTTAGCCTTGGAGGGATATTTACATTCCTACCTGTGCAAGATTGTCTCTATTTAAATAGACTCTGAAGTGGGTCCTATGCTCCTGAGGCAAATTAAAAATGAAATCCTGGAAGAACTGACAGGCTGTTCCCTAGAACTCTGAGCAGCTCTAATTATGTTACAATACGTTTAGATGTTTTAGCACAAAATAGTCTACCTGCCTTTTGAGAACTGAAACCTGAGTAGAATTTCCCCAAAGTGCTTCTCTTGATGTGTGCAGGGAAGCTTCAACATTACACATTAATGTAGGGAACTACCATAGGTTTTTGTACTACTTAATCCATTGCTGTATTTGACTTCTGTTTTTAGATTCAGTAACATGGACAGTTCCACGATGCTGATTCCGAACCTGAATCTCTGAGTGTTACCGTTTGAGTCATTGCTGCCACTAATGCCTTCATCTTTGGAATCACTCAAAGTGCAGTGTAAGGTTCTGATTCACTGGCTGCAAGTTGGGCAAGACCCCAGTCTTAGAGGGGCATGGAGAGAAAGGGAGCAGCCAAGCAGGGGAATAGTTTGCTCACCTTCAACAACTCCTGTTCAAAGGAACTTCTCCGAGTGGCATGACAAACTTTAGGCTTACCTGTCACCAGCCTGCCTGCAGGAAGTCCACCAGAGTGCCTCTGCTGTGTTGGGGTAACAGCAGGAGCGAAAAAGTTCTCCAGATCATCGTTACATAAGCATCCCGTGTGACAAATCCTAAAAGGAAAGGAATACAAATAAGATGGTAATAAATGAGCAGAACTGTCTCAGATGGTAATGTATTTCCAAAGGTGTCTGTGGGGAGTCAGTGAGGATGTCACAGTCTCTGCCTAATTTGTGTGGCTTTCTGTAATCATTTCCATTTATCTGCAATCTAGTTAAAAGCTGCTAGCTAGTTCATGCATTTCTACATGGGGATCCATTATAAGAAAGCACTTCTCTCAGCAAAGTAAGATCCATTCTTCCCTATTCCCCAGAGTGAACTATCAAAGGTTAAATTATTTTCAAGGCAGGTGCTCCACGCCACTGAACAGCTCAATCTGTGTTCTTTCATCTCTGCATCTCTTAACTTGATGCAATTCCTCTGCTAGTTCATTAGCTCCTTGCAATCAGGTCTCCACCTTTTCTAGCAGGCTTTCTAGCCCCAGAATCGTCTTGGCTTGGGCTCCTCTCTTTTCAGGACTTGATTTTCTGTTTACTTTGTAAATAGCCAGGGGAAAAAAAAGAGAGACCTCATCTTTATCTGTAAGCTAAACTGAATTTTGCAATTCTTATTTGTGTGTGTGAGTGTGTGTTGTTGGGGGGAAGCTAATACCAGATTTTATAGGCCAGGGCACTAGACCTATTTAAATTAAAATTAATTAAAATAAAATGATATTAGAAGTTTTGTTCCTCAGTCAGATTGTCCACATTTCAAGTGCTCATTCGCCACATGCAACTAACTGTTACCTAAATGGACAGTGCAGATTATAAAACATTTCCCACACAAAACACATCCCACGGAAAGTTCTGTTGGATGGTGCTGCTCTGCTGAAGAGTCAAATCCTTTTGAATAAGAGTCCCCTTTTTAGGCACCCATAGCCTAGGGTATGGTAGGAATTTTGTGAAAAAGCAAAACTACTTTAACAAAAGTTTGTCTGATGCATGGATGGCAGAGGAGTGGAACTGATGTTCTGGCAATTCTGAAACACTGCATTGGGATTTTCTAGTTAAGAAAACTTTACCCACAGAGGTCTTAGAAAAGTAATAAATAATAAAAGTAACAAATAATAAAAGAAAGTAAGTGTATGACCTGGTTACTGACAAATGAGAGATTAAAACATCTGCAGATAGCATGTCAATGACTGAAGGAACTTGAAGCTAATGAAATTAATACTATCAGGAACCATATGAGCCACTGAGGGTAAATTATAAGAGAAAGTCTGAGGAATGAGAGCATGGATGGGTAGTAATCAGTGAAAGACTTCACAGAAGAACAAAAGCCTTGTATGTCCTTTCGCCATGACTGGCTCATCTGACACCTTCCAACCGTGCTGAGATGCATGGTGGTAACCTGGAGACACTATCGTCAGTATCCCTTTCTTCACTAAGCATGATTTCAGGCCAGACAGAAGTCTTTCCCTCCTTCTTGCATAATTTCCAGAATTGAATGCTCTGTCAGAAAGGGAACTCTTTCCTGATGGAGAAATCCCATTACCTCCAAAAGATTATGGCATCTCTGCTCTCCTGTTGGGATCAATGAACCAAGCAGATTTTTGCACTGGGCTCTCTGATGGTCTCCACCACAGAAGCCCAGGCCTGCTTCCCAAGGGCCTCATCCTGCACACATCATGGAGACTGCCCACTCCCATAGATGATTTAATTAGCTCTGGCGCAGGAAGGAGGGAGGATTAAGGACTGATTAAAGAGCTTATAGAAAATAGATATGATTTAGGAGAATAATCCTCTGGAAACCCCGGTCTGCGTGTGACAAATCCTCCTGGGCAGACTGTACTCTGGCAGAAATCACTGCTCCTGCAGGACTTATAGTACGAGGTCACCCTGGAAAGTCAGGTCAAAGAAGAGATGCTCCATGATGGAAACAACTTAAGGAATGGACAGAAACACACACAATATATCTTTTCTTCAAAAAAAAAAAAAAAATAGAAGCAATTGTTCCTCATCGCTTCATGAAGAAACAATGTAGGAAGTGTTTATGAAATGTGATTTATGCAACACACTTTTTTCTAGATAATATTTTATTAATTAACATTTATTTACCAACAAAGTAAAGCAACCACTCTGACAAGCACCTTATTCGAATTTTAATGTTAGAATCCAGAAGGCAAGGTGTCATCTCATCCCCATCTTTAACACTCCTATAAATATTTGAAATGGCTCAAGGGGGCAATGAGCATGCTAATTCCTAGGAGGGACAAACTTGCCACCCAAGAAATTTCTCCCTTTCCAAGACTTGATCACAACCCCAGAAGCATTAGCTATGGAGAAACAGTGCTTGCCACCTTGAGTTGTCAAAAATAGAAGGAAGATGAGGGCAAAGGATGACAGAACTCCAATCAGCTTTGTGAGACCCTGGCTTCCTGGTTTTCTTTAAGTTACCATAGTTCAATCTCAGTCAGGTTCCATTAAACAGGACAGGATCTTGATGAGCTCGTAACCCTATAAACAGTTCTCTGGGGAGATGTGGTAAAGTTATTTGAATATAATTCATCCAGTAACAAATTGGCACATCACTCAGCTCACAAATCTCTCTGTTGACCAGGCTGCCAAAGCAGGCAGAGGGCTCCCCTTTGCAGAAATCTTCCTCTCAACTGTGCTAATTGTGTGGAAAATCCAGACTCCTTTAAGAGCAAAATAAGAATTAAAAAAGTAAAAATAGATACAATTTCTCTCACAAATTCTCCTAATAATTCTGCAAGTTAGGAGTTATTCACATGCTATATGTAAAGGAAATGGAAATTCTGAGATGTCAGGACAATTTCCAAGTTATAAAACATATCTGATAAATTCAGAAAGCTGTGCTCAAATTTACATCTTTGGTGTTTGAAAGGGGAGGCTCTTTCCACTAGACCATGTGGTCTCCTTATCTTCTGCTCTGAAAACAATGTAAGCAATATGAAGTTCAAGAAAGAAACTTTTGGGTTTTGATGGGAGAAAGTTGACTTCATGGTTTGATAGTTTTTGAACATGGATTAATTGATCATCTACTTGCTTGACACTACACATCTTAGGGAGAAAATATCTTCATTTCTGATCTCAAAGACAGTAAATTCCCCTCTGCCATAGTTTCAACTTAGGATTCTTCAACTGTTGTGGCATTCTGAGATCCTGGCATGGGTAGCAGTGGGAATAGGATGTGATTACCACCCTACAGACCAATATGAGACTGAGCTTGGGGCAACAACAAAATAAAAAACCAGACAGGAAGGCCAACTGTATCTACCCAAGGGGCAAGAGAGAAAAAAAAAATCAGTATTGGCAGCACCAAGGGCTTCCTTGTGAAAATCCGAGGATTTCACAGTTCTCATATTCTCTATGTAATTCTCTAAGTAATTTTCTCTAAGTAATTCTTCTTTGGTGGTTGGGTATAAACAAGGTGGGTGAATTCAGTAAAGTGGTAGTACATTAGGATTTGAATTGTTATGGAAAAATCTAGATGGCTGCCAAACTGAGTCAAAAGGAAAAGAGACTTAATTTCTAGGTGAAGACTGAAATTACTAGAGGGATTGCTTAGGAATAGAATTAAAGAAAAATAATTTAAAAGAATAGTAATTATCTACAAATCAACATAATATCCCACATTAATAAAACAAAGAATAAGAACCATATGATCCTGTCAATAGATGCAGAAAAAACATTTGACAAAATACAGCATCCATTCTTGATAAAAAAAACCCCAATAAAGTAGGGATAGATGGAACATACCACAACATCATAAAGATCATATATGAAAGACCCACAGCTAATATCCTCCTCAATGGGGAAAACTAGAGCTTTTCTTCTTGTCAGGAACAAGACAGGAATGTCTACTCTCACCATTACTATTTAACATAGTACTGAAAGTCTTAGCCTCAGCAATCAGATAACAAAATAAATAAAAGGCATCCAAAATTGGCAAAGGAAGAAGTCAAACTTCCACTTGCTCAGATACCAGGATACTCTATGCAGAAAACTTGAAAGACTTCCCCTGCAAAATTGCCAGAACTAATACAGAATTCAGCAAAGTTGCAGGATACAAAATCAACATACAGAAATCTGTTGCATTTTTATACACCAATAATGAAGCAGCAGGAAAAGAAATCAAGGAATCGATCTTATTTGCAATTGCATCAAAAATAATTAGATACTCTAGGAATAAACCTAACCAAAGAGGTGAAAGGCCTGTATTCTATAAAAACTATAAAACACTTATGAAAGAAGTTGAAGAGAACACAAAGAAATGGAAAAACATTCCATTCTCATGGATTGTAAGAACAAACATTGTTAAAATGTCTGCACTCCCCAAAGCAATCTACAAATTTAATGCAATTCCTATCAAAATACCAACAGCAGTTTTTTTGCAGAGCTAGAACAAACAATCCTAAAATTTGTATGGAACCATAAAAGACCACAAATAGCCAAAGCCAATCTGAAAAAGCCATAAGCTGGAGGCGTTATGATTCCAAACTTCAAGCTATATTACAAAGCTGTAGACATTAAGACAGTATAGTACTGGCACAAAAACTGATACATAGATCAATGGAACGGAATAGAAAACCCAGAAACAGACCCGCAACTGTATGGTCAACTAATCTTTGACAAAATAGGAAAAAATATCCAATGGGAAAAAAAAAGACTGTCTATTCAACAATTGGTGATGGGAAAACTAGAGAGCAACATCCAGAAGAATGAACCCGGACCACTTTCTTACACCATACACAAAAATAAATTCAAGATGGATGAAAAACATAAATGTGAGACCTGAAACCATAAAATATCTAGAGGAGAACATGGGCAATAAACCCCTTTGACCTCAGCCACAGCAACTTCTTACTGCACACAACTCAGGAGGCAAGGGAAACAAAAGCAAAAATGAACTATTGGGACTTCATCAAGATAAAAAGCGTCTGCACAGCAAAGGCAACAATCAATAAAACTAAAAAGCAGCTTAAGGAATGGGAGAAGATATTTGCAAATGACATATCAGATAAAGGGTTAATATCCGAAATCTACAAAAACTTATAAAACTCAACATCTAAAAAACAAATCATCCAGATAAATGGGCAGCAGACATGTATAGACATTTTTTCCAAAGATGACATCCAGATGGCTAACAGACACATGAAAAGATGCTGAACATCACACATTATCAGGGAAAAACAAATCAAAACTATGATGAAATACCCCTTCATACCTATCAGAATGGCTAAAATTAACAACACAGGAAACAACAGATGTTGGTGAGGATGCAGAGAAAGGGAAACCCTTTTACACTGCTGGTGGCAATGCAAACTGGTATAGTCACTCTGGAAAACAGTGTGGAGGTTTATCAAAAAGTGCATAGGGGCATAGGGGCATAGGGGCACTTATACCCCAATGTTTATAGCATCACTTTCAACAATAGCCAAATTATGGAAAGAGCCTAAATGTCCATCAACTGATGAATGGATAAAGAAATTGTGGTTTATACACACAATGGAATACTACTTGGCAATGAGAAAGATGAAATATGGCCTTTTGCAGCAATGTGCATGGAAGTGGAGAGTGTTATGCTAAGTGAAATAAATCATACAGAGAAAGATACCATACGTTTTCACTTTTATGTGGATCCTGAGAAACTTAAGACCATGGGGGAGGGGAAGGAAAAAAAATGTTAGAGAGGGAGGGAGCCAAACCATAAGAGACTCTTAAAAACTGAGAATAAACTGAGGGTTGATGGGGGTGGGAAGGAGGGGAAAGTGGGTGATGGGCATTGAGGAGGGCACCTGTTGGGATGAGCACTGGGTGTTGTATGGAAACCAATTTGACAATAAATTTCATATTAAAAAAAAAAGTTAAAAACAGAACTACTCTTCAATTGTACTACTCGGCATTTACCTAAAGAATACAAAAATAAAGATTTTAAGGGGCATATGCACTCCAATGTTTATAGCAGCATTATCAAAAAGAGCCAAATTATGGAAAGAGCCCAATGTCCATCAAATGATGAATGGATAAAGAAGATATGACACACACACACACACACACACACACACACACACACACACACTAGAATATTACTCAGCCACCAAAAAGAATGAAATGTTGCCATTTACAATGACATAGGTGGAGCTAGAATGTATTATGTTTTTTTTTAATTTTTTATTATTTTTATTTATTTTGAAAGAGAGAGAGGGAAAGAGAGAGTGTGCAAACAGGAAAGGGGCAGAGAGAGAGGGAGAGACAGAACCCCAAGCAGACTCCACACTGTCAGCTCAGGGCATGATGTAAGGCTCAAGCCTACAGACTGAGAGATCACAAGAAATTACCTGGGTCAAAGTCAAGACTAGGATGCTTAACCAACTGAGCCATCTAGGCATCCTTAGAATGTATTATGTTAAGTGAAATAATCAGATAAGACAAATACTATATGATTTCATTCATATTGGAACTCAAGAAAAAAACAGATGAATATATGGGAAGGGGAAAAAAAAAGAAAGGGAAGCAAACCATAAGAGACCCTTAACTATAGAGAATAAACTGAGAGTTGATGGAGGGAGGGAGGTGGTGGGATGAGCTAAATGAGTGATGGGTATTAAGGAGGACACTTGTTATGATGAGCACTTGGTGTTATATGTAAGTGTAGAACTCAATTCTTCTCCTGAAACCAATGTTACACTGTGTGCTAACTAACGAGAATTTAAATGAATATTTGAGACAAAAAAAATTCACTTATCAATTCTAAAAAAAAAATCATTATCATAATGATGATGCAAACTAATTTAAATTGTTTTTTGCCCCTAAGAATTTTATTATATTTTATATTACAATATTATTTTGTTTTTCTGAATGCAAGGAGAACATTTAACTCAAAGCCTTAAGTGTGTGTATTTGCCATATTTTTGCTTTTTATTTATTTGCTCATTCTCAATCTGGGATTATGGAGAAAGATTGAGCTTTTTGGTAAGAACTGGGTACGTGTGAGTTTCAGTTATTTCTATTTTTTTTATTTTATTTTTTGTTAATTTACATCCAAATTAGTTAGCATATAGTGCAACAATGATTTCAGGAGTAGATTCCTTAGTGCCCCTTACCCATTTAGCCCATCCCCCGCCCACAACCCCTCCAGTAACCCTCTGTTTGTTCTCCATATTTATGAGTCTCTTTTGTTTTGTCTCCCTCCTTGTTTTTATATTATTTTTCTTCCCTTCCCTTATGTTCATCTGTTCTATATCTTAAAGTCCTCATATGAATGAAGTCATATGATATTTGTCTTTCTCTAATTTTGCTTAGCATAATACCCCCTAGTTCCATCCATGTAGTTGCAAATGGCAAGATTTCATTCTTTTTGATTGCCAAGTAATACTCCATTGTATATATATACCACATCTTCTTTATCCGTTCATCCATCGATGGACATTTGGGCTCTCTCCATATTTTGGCTATTGTTGATAGTGCTGCTATAAACATGGGGGTGCATGTGTCCCTTCAAAACAGCACACTTGTATCCCTTGGATAAATACCTAGTAGTGCAATTGCTGTGTTGTAGGGTAGTTCTATTTTTAGTTTTTTGAGGAACCTCTATACTGTTTTCTAGAGTGGCTGCACCAGCTTGCATTCCCAACTAATTTAAATTTGTATATTTAAATATATGTAATCTGTGAACATTATTGTCTTTATTTCTATTTATTTTTTTGTTGCAACCATAATTTCCAGAATTTAATTTCTAACAATTCTTATTATTGCTGTCTCATGGTATCTACATCCTTTCCTTATTTATCTCCTTCTCTTTTTCTTCCTCTCTCCCTTTTATACCACTTTCTTGCTTTCATTTTACTCCCTATTACATTATTTATATCTAAGAGTTAAAATTATATTTATTTTCTCAAGAATTTTTTTTTCTTTTCTTCTTATTGTGTCCACATGAGATGATGGATGTAATTACACTTTGCTATAGTGATCATTTCACCATCTATGTGAATCAAACCATCATGCTATACACCTTAAACATATATGAAATATATAAATTATTTCTTAATAAAACTAGAAAGAAATTGTACCTAGTTTCTCTTTATGTTTCTTGTGTTAACTCTGTTCCTTTAATGACTAATTCTTGTGGGTTGATTTCTAAGCTTAGTTTCACAGTAATTTTTCTCTCAACCTTTTTATTTTTTTTTTGTAAGTAAGGTTCTATATTTGGCTAATTTTTGTCCCTGGAGAGGATTTCTTTAGCTTTGGGGAAAATGTGTTTTCCTGACAATCAACAAGGATAAGGGTTATGTGGCCTTTGCCCCAGGCATAATGTAGGGCAGTCAGGAGGAGATCTGTGGCCAGGAAGGCTGCCCTTGCAGAACTTGAGAGACAGCTTTGCCTTTAGAGGCAAGTAGATGAAGCAAATATTTGAAGCTGGTGGGGTTTTAAGGATTGTTGGCCACTGTGGAGATGGAGACCTGGACAGTGTGTCATGTCTACCCTCTTCCAAATAAAATGAAACAATGTCAAATGAAACAAGTCTTCTGTCTTGATAAGGACTGATCCTCCCTTATCTTGTCACTTAGACAAATCCTGCTTTGTGATTTGCATGGATCTTCTGCGGGTAGGACGTCCCTGCCCCTTTTGGCAAAAATAATACTAGCACCTGCTTTGAGAGTCTGTGGTCAGAATTTCTAATTACTTTCTGAGATGTAAACCTGACTTGTAGTTTTATCCTGAAGGCAAATTTATATAAATTTATATAAAAATGCATACTTGACGCAATTTTTCAACAACGGCTACTGATTACAGCCTGGTTATGGCAAATTGCATTATTATTTAGTACAATTCATTTCTGTTTTGCCCCACCTGTGGGAGGATTATAACCATCTGTCCCAGTAAATGTTGAGCTTAGCCATGTCTTACTTAGGCCATTACAAGGACATGTTGAATTGGCACAGAGGCCTTTTGAATGTATTTGTGCTGTTTGCTTATCCTCTTTTACTCCTGCATTGGAGCATGAGAAGAGCATTTCCCAGGTAACTGCTGCTCCTTTAGCCTGGATCCTGCAAAACCAGAATATATAACAGATCTGAACACCCCCACCCTCCTCCCAAAGCCTAAAACAAAGCTACTACAGATCTGAGAGCATGAAATAAATGTTTGGTTATTATAGGGCATTGAGATTTGGGAACTATTTGTTATCGCAACAAAGCTAACTAATACAGAATTTGGTACCAGTAATGGGGTGATGCTGTTAAAAACAAAACAAAAACAATAAGGTGAAACTAAGCTAGATATCATTAGTCTTGGGGCAGAACAATGAATGGCAAGGGAGCTGTTATGGAAGGTTGGGGAAAAAGACAATCCATATATTATAGAGTCAAGGCAACTGATTAAACTTCCTCTTGCAATGTCTAGAAAGTAGTCAGAATATCTGAAAATCCATGCCTTTGGTTGGTGCAATAGGAAGAGAGAATGTTTGTAGTTGAGTTGATTGTTATGGATAGTGTTTGAGAAGGATCTATGAGAAAATGACATTTTTCTTTAAAGAAAAATGAATGAAAAGATGAACACGTTTGAAATTAGGAATGAGAGGGAAAAGGAAAATCCAGAATTTTCCTTATACAGGGTTGAATGATGCAATTCTTTCTCTCTGCCTACCAAAGATAAAATTGACAACTTTGAGTGAGAAAGCTTAGTGAGATCCAGTTCAAGTCTCGACCTCAGGCACAGATCTTAAAAGGACATGATGATTCCACTTTTTGTAAATCCACTGATTGAATTAACCTGTCCCCAGATTATCCTTTCAAGTAATCAAAATGACTCATAATAGATACTAAGGGCAAGCTCCCACAGGTACACAAGAAATTCAAAGTTATGTATGAACTTGGTGTCCTATCTTGCAAAGAATTATGGATAAGGACATTGGCATATGGAGCTGATGTAATTAAATGGATAAATATAACTCCAACCAATCTAGATAGATAGATAGATAGATAGATAGAGAAACAAAAGCCACAAAATTTTTGACAAATGTGTTTCCAATCTACACTAAAAGGTACTGTGACTCTTTGTGATGCAAAGACCCTGGGAACCCAAATTTAGACAGAAAGAAGGCCGCAATGCTGCTCAGCCACCCTAGAGACAATATTTTCTAATGATGTTTTGGGATGTGTCTAAGAAGAAAAATGAAAAGGGAAGAAATTTCCAAGGGCAGAGTTAAGAGTCAATGGAGCAGAAATGAATAGAGGTTAATCCCAGGGGGTAAGTCTGGTGCCTCATTGGTCTTTTACCACATGGATGAGAGACTTGGCAAAGTTTGTTCTGCTGGATTTCAGAATTGCTATGAATCAGTGACTGCCATGTGTTTCCCATTCTCACCCTTTCTGAATGTGTGTGTGTTCTTTATTGGGTATTGTGAGAGGAGATAATCTGTCATTTTAGGTCAGACATCTCTGGATCAAGAGGACCTATATCTACAACGAATAAAAGGATTTGGGGCCTGATGGCATGTTTGAAACATTGGGGTGTTGGGCTTCTTCATTGTGGATAAGGGGACTCTATTTTATATTTTGGATCAAGTGAACATTTACAATTAAAAAGAAAGACTAGTAGATTTTACTACTTAAATATGTTGTTCTCCCCCACCCTCTGTGGATTAGACAATACTTCCTATCCCATTGATTTTGGGCTTGGTCATATGACTTACTTTGACAAAAGGAATGTGCCCCAGTTCCAAGCAGAGGTATCAGAGATATCACATGCCTTAATTCACCTTACTGTGCTCCAGTCTTTGACAATGAAAACAGGACACTCCAGAAAGAATGTGCTTCTTTAACCTAAGTCCCAGAATGAAACATTTGGAAAGAAGCTGAGCATAACTCACACCTCAAGCAAAGCTTCCACAGCCAAACTTCATATACAAGAGCAAGAAATTAACATTCATTGTCATAAGCCAGTGAGATTTTAGATGTGTTTGTTGTCCCAGCAAATCTGATTAACATACCAGCCTACTAGCCCATGGCCCATTTTTTGAATTGGATCTCACTGAGTCCTTGTTATATGTTTGTGTCAGGAAGACATGCCTCTTTTTAGAGAATTTGCTGTTCATTTGTATATGTTTGTTAGTTCCTCTGTTCTGTTGGCTTTCATTCCATAGAATATATTTATATCTTTTAGAAATCACTGCTTCAGTCTGGAAATAGCAATTTTTTCTTCATTTTTCCAGTATTTCCATGAATTTCTTATATTTTTATTTTTTCTGCCTTTTCAGTGGAATTTCCAAGAGGGAAGGATAGCTTGTAAATTGAGTGAACCAACTTGACTGGGACAATCTGGTGAGATTCTCTTTAATCCCATTGGTATTAGAAAGGTGTACATATATGAAGGTTGGTTATGTAAGGAGAACATCCCCTGTTTCTGTGAAGGTTTTCAAGCCTGAAGCAATGGTATTTCGACTGGGGGAGGAAGAGTAAGTGGTACCAAAAAAAATCTAAGAAGATGTATATATCTCTTGGGGGTTTCATGGATCCACTGAACCACTCTAATAACCCCATTAATTTCCCACTGATCTGAAACAAAAGTTCTCTAATATGGATGTTCTAAAACCCAAGTCATTTGATTCAATTGATGAAACTAAGAGAATCTAACCAGCTATTAATAGCTATTATCCACTAGGTAAGGCACAAGAATCCCATTTTAATTCTGGATTGATGAAACAATTTGCGATACAAAAGAAGGATTGCTTCTGAATAAACTGAGGCAAAAATATGCTAGGAGAGGTAGGAGCCACAGAGAAATCTCAAAGGAGCCTAATGGCATGGGAAGACCA
Organism: Neofelis nebulosa; assembly: GCF_028018385.1. Taxonomy (NCBI): domain Eukaryota; kingdom Metazoa; phylum Chordata; class Mammalia; order Carnivora; family Felidae; genus Neofelis; species Neofelis nebulosa. The sequence continues at coordinate 48,618,367 of NC_080784.1, forward strand.
AAATTGTTCTCTAGCTTAAAACTATATGCCATTAAGAATTGCTATAAGTACACTGTCATTTTCAGTAGCTATTGCTACTGGGACCTTTTACTCTGAGTTGTAAATATTCATATTATTCTGAAAGCTTCTTTGAAAATTTGACAACTGTCTACAGAGTTTTTCTGTAGATATTATACAGTTTGGAGCTACTGAAATCACAGGCTGGAAACGGACTTTCTAAATCCATCTAGCAACCCCCATGTCAAAAGTTCTAGTGCTCTCCTTTTACCTCCTGCTCCACACTGTTAGGCCAGGAGCACTTAGTTATCATTTAGCGAAGTTTCAGCTTAGCATGTTTTAGGAAGCATTATCCAAGGACACCTGAATGGCTTGATATGGTACCATTCTTTCAGACAGGTCCTGATAAATGGCACCAGATTATTAACTCTATTGTCACCAAAACAAAAAAGTAAACCAGATGATTCTAAATCTTTTATCCTCTTAGGATACAGAGCAGTTACGTAGTATCTAAATACAATTTTCTTCTTGAATCTTAGAGTAGGACTGGCCCTCTAGAACCAGCTTTGTCACCAGTCATGGTGACGCTAACATGGTGGATGCTAACTGCAGTAACCATTCTCCAAGATGGCCTCAGTGATCTCGCCTCTTGGCAATCATCCACTTGTTTCATCCTCTCCCACATTCTATCAGGTTTGGTCTGTGTGATCAATGCAATATGGAAAAAGTGATGGTATTTTATTCCTGAGATTATAAAAGATACCGTAGCTTCTGTTTTGCTCTTGCTCTCTCACTTGCCCTGGGGGAAATTCTGTTGTGAGCAGTCTCATGGAGAAGCCCTTGTGGGAGAGAACAGACACCTTTTGCTAACAGTCACATGGCCATGTGAGTGAGCTTGAAAGTGAATTGTACATCCCCAGTCAAGTCTTCAGAGATGGTAATCTTGGCCACCAGCTTGGCTAAAACTTCACAACAGATTCTGAAGCAGAATCACCTAACTGTGCCCCTCTTGGATCCCTGACCCTTAGAAACTCTGTAAGATAATGTTGTTTTAAGCTGGAATGTTGTGGGATAATTTGCTATGTAATAAATAACTAATATAAGAACAAAGCCACTGTACAACTCTATGCCTCCTTTCCTACCTGTAAAATAATATGACATATTCTTACCTACCTCATAGATATAGGTTCTAAAGAAAGTATAATAACAACTTGCATTGGAAATACTTAACCATTTAGAAAGAAAAATAGCATTTAAAGCTACATTTTTATCATTCCTTATAGAAATCATTTATGTTATTTTGAAATTGCCACATTTGACAGTATCATAACAACTTTTGTTTGTAAAAAAAAAAGAAAGAAATTGTAGTTTTTTAAATCCAACCAGCAAAAATAGTATGCATTTACCAATGCAATTATACTTTACTGTCTTCTACAGGTGCACAAGCTTTTGTCTCAGATGTCTTAGTATTTGGAGTTTATTTTTAAAACATATTATATCCTCTGCAAGAAAGTATAGTATTGATAGGATACTTTGCTTATCATACTCTGACTTCTAGCCATCTTTTAGTCATGATGGGATACTTTAACACTTAGTGTCACATTAGTTTTGTTTTTGCCTTGATGAAATTAAAGATCTATAGAATTTAAACAGACTCTCTTGAAAGTCAGTCAGAAAACATTTGAAGAAAGATGTTCAGCAGCAGAGTGATAATTTTTCATGAGTCATGACTTGTTCATATAACCTATCCTGACTTTGAAAGTCTATGATCTGTTCCAAGATATTTGGCAATGTCTACAGCTTTTAATTGCTTTGCCTGACATGTGACAGGCAGTCTTTTTGCACGTGTCTCAGTGACAAGGACACAGAGCTTTTCTTACTTGTGGGTGTCTTCTCTTTTCTTGCCTTGTCAAGTACATTTTTATATCATGAATTTATACCATGAAGATCGTTTTCTCTGCCCCTCTGCATACACAATGACTTTTCCTTTTAATGCAGCATCATAGTGCAATTAAAAAAAAAAAAACATTTCAAGCTAACTGTGGAAATCCAAATGTAAAACTCATTCTTTGATACTATTAATGCACACATTACAATAAGACGATAAGTAGATATATTCTACCATTGCAACATTATAAATACAAATAACAATTTTCTCACAATGTACACCTTTAAAGACTGTTAAAATTTGAATGAAGTATGTTATAAATTGAGGGAGTAATGTAGCGACTGCCCCCCCTGTAGAAAGCACTTCATACACTTTCACATATTGGTTTATTTAAGTTTACCAATAGCCCTTCTAGGTTCCAGATGAGGAGATCAATACGCATGAAGGTTAAGTAACTTGTTCAGGAATATAGGATGTAAGGGACCAAGTCAGAATTTAATTCTCATCTTTCCCCTCCAAATATTGTGCTCATTCTAGCATTTACTACTGTTTCTCAAATGATATTATTGATTTTACTGTAATGTTTAAGTCTGTTCCTACTAAAGCAAGATCAGTGAGAGAAAATTCTGTTAGCTTTTAGCTTGGGAGATGGAAAGGGATCTCGTACTCATGCTTGCTGTCTTGATAATCTCTCTGTAGCTGAGCTCACACTGTATGTGTAAGCCTTTCCTGGAGAAAAAATTCACACTTTTTCATTTAAAAGCTATTCTAGCTTTGGTTTCAGAGAGCAGAGCAAAAAAAAAACAAAACAAAACAAAAAAACAAACAAAAAAAACAAACAAAAAACAAAGTCAAAGTGATCACAGCAGAGAAATCTAAGCTTTTTCTAAAAAAACAATTAATTCTACCATTATAACTAAAAAAAAGTCGAGTCCAAAATGCAGGTTGTTGATGCTAGATATTTTCTCTGAACTTCTTTCAGATGAACCACTATTTTGCTTTAAAAAAAATCTACATAAATGAACCAGGAAGTGCAAAGAGTGCATGCATTTGCCCATAGAAACACATGTGTAAGGAAAAAAGAATTTTAATTTTATTTCCTGCATTCCCAGGATCTCTCTCCTGTCACTTAAAAAAAAAAAGGTTTTAATTAAGGGGATTCTCTACAGAGGGACTGCATGATTCAAATAAGGACAAAAACCCACAGAGACACCTTAGCAATTTGGGGTTATATGCTGGCTATAGTTATAAAAACCACTTTTCCAACCAGCTAGCTGCTGGTTTTTAATAGGTCAGCCTACACCTATTACAGAATCTAATTATATATCTACTTTGTATGCCTTAAATTTTCTCATAGAAAATAAAATTGAGTAGAAACAATTCTTTTGGAGAATGACTAAAATTATATCCTTCCAGATACAATGGGAACCTTTTGTAATTCTGGTATTTAATTTGAAATTTCACGGAGAAGGTGATCCCTCTTTCTTTTAGACTAAAACCTTATTTTGTGCCCATATAGTGAATAATTTCCCCAAAAGTGAAGAATATGCAACAAAAGACAAACAAAATTTGTTTGTTTGTTTGTTTGTTTGTTTTTTCAGTGGGCTCCATCCTCAGCATGGAACTCAACATGGGACTTGAACACATGATCCTGAGATCAGGACCTGAGCTGAGATCAAGAGCCAGATGCTTAACCAACTAAGTCATCCAGGTGCCCAAAAAGACAAAATAATGTTTACATAAATTATTTGGATAGTAAGTTACCAATACTTAAATCAGACTGCAACACGTTAAAATTTGTAGAAGTCACGTTGACTAGCTTCCGTCCCAGTTGAGAAAATCAAGTACGGTCTCAGTAATACATCAGTCAACCACAATCTATTTTTCAATGTTAGCACTCACTTCTCTGGTAATTTCACTAAGTCTCATGGCTTTAAATGCTATATGCATGCTCCTACCACCCAATTTCATATTTCCAGGCTGTACTCCTTCCTTTCATTCCAGACCCATATGTCTACCTGCCTACTTGGCATCTTCTTTTGGACGTATGCTAGTTATCTCTACTTGATTATGTCCAACATAGAGGCCTCAAACTTCCACCAAGACTACTCCCCTCTAATCTCCCCCATTTTATTGAATGGCAATTGATTCTTCTAGTTCCTTGGGCCAGAAAATGTGGAGTCATTCTTGATGCCATGGGCTCTCTCTCTTTCATTGGCAAATACTGTTAGTTCTACCTTCAGAACAGATATAGTCATTACTTCTTATCACATCCATTGCTCTTACCCTTGTTCATGTCAACATCATTTATCATATAAATAGTTTCAGTATCCTCCTGATGTATCTCCTTGCTTCCAACTTTGTCTTTCGAAAGTCTGGTTTAGAAAGCACCTGAGTGATTGTGTTAACGCCTAAGTGAGCCTATATCCTACCTCCAAGCAAAACCCTCCAAAGGCCTTCCCTTCCACCCAGAATAAAAGTCAAAATGCCACACAGGCTCTAGGACACGTCCCCATCCTCTCCTAGCCCTCCCCCACGCCCACCTGTGCCGCCGTCTTCACTAACCTCTTCTACTGACTCCCACTGCTTACACGTTTATTTACTCTGCTCTGGTCTCACTGGGTTCTTGCAGTGAGTTCCTCAAATGTGCCAGGAAGGCCTCCCATCACATGTATTTGCCTCACCCTGGAACATTGTCTTCTCAGTGTTCGTGTGGCTAGCTCCCTCACTGTTTTCAAATTAATGCTTAGATGCCACTTTTTCTGCAAGGACTTCTTGGACTACTTACTCTCACTACAAGTGCAATCGCTGTTCCAACATTCTCCAGCCCCCTTTCCTGCCTTATCTACTTCTCCATTAGAGTGTAAAATCTATAGAGGCAAAGATTGTAGCTCTTTTGTTCAGTAACGTATACAGAGTACAAAGGACAATGCATGGCATAGAGCGTGTGTGTTCAATCAATAATTGAAGGGGTGAGGGAATGAATGCTCTGTTAATGTCTAATAATCAATCAATTTGTTAACGTATGGGGAAGATATCTGAGCCAGATGCCCTCACTTATCATATGTATCTGTAAAATCATAACCCATCAGGAAATGCTTTTTAGACATGAATTATTGTTACTGTATTAGTGACATATTGGTTGCTTAATGATTTAAAGGCTACAATACTACATAAACAGTTTTGTTTCATTTTGTTTTGTTTTCATTCATGAAATGCCAGAGTGATCTCCAGAGCTAATGCCAGCCTGGGTCATATGAATTTGTAGTTCCTATCTTTGAAAGGAGACTATCAGGAACTACCTCATTTGATAGTTATAGTTTAAAATGATGTTATAGATAGTGCATGGGGTGAGGTGGTGGGTAGCTGACTGACATTCCAAGTTTGGGATTAAAAGAATTTTAGCTGGTATTTTTTTTTAAGTATGTTTAGGTCTAATAAAGGATCCTTGTAGAAATCCACTCAACATTTGCCCAAGACCACTCAAACTCTAACCTCCACATAAACCATTTATTCATGTGACTTTTAATGTATGATGTCACAGCATTTATGTAAGCAGCTGACTTTTGTTTATGAATATAGGAATTTAACTGTGTGTAAGTTGTGAGGTCTCTTATGTAAGGAGTATGCTCTGTATTTCTCTGAACCTATCATAGGAATGGCAACTCAATATGCAAATGATAGCTGATTTGATTGAAAGCCAGCCAAAGTAAAGAGTGTGAATATTTGCTTAAGAAAAGCATGTCAATTCTTTGTCTGTATGAACACAATGTAAAATGTTTCTTTAATTTTATCAGTTCAGTGCAACACTGCATTTGCGCTGTCCATTTTTCAGCATCAATTCCTGGCAGGCAGGACTTCTGACTGTTGAACTTTTCTCTGAACAGCAGTATGTACAAGGGGATGCTTAATAAATGCCATTAGACAGTGATTGCCCATGTTTAATATTTATTGAGCACCTATAGGGACCTTGAGACCTTGGTCCAGGATGAAAAGCTTTAAAAAAGCCTGTACTTAATTAAGAAAAACATGGTCCTTACTCCCAAGAAGCTTATCTGCTAAAGCAGACAACACTGATGGGGGTGCACAGGGAAAATTAATTTTTTTAGCTAAGTGCAGAAAACAACCACCACTTTTATGAAATTACAGGATTTCTCTTCTTCTCACTCTCTCTCTCTTTTTGTGTCTTCTTCTCTCTTAAACTTGTTTTCTTTGTGAGGGTCTCATGTTAAATGTCTGGCAAAGAAAGAAGGTAGAAGAGTCTGGAAAAAGGACAAGGGGATGAGGCAATGAGGAAAAGGGGTGCTAACAGATGGTGAAGCAGTAGGCTGTATGGTCTGAGGGAAGAGCTGCTGGGGGGAGAAATAGAATTTCTGTAGGTGGCTGCTGTGTTTTCTATATTTTTTAAATAATTATAATGTACCATCATGATCATGATTAATTAATATTTAAGTTCAGGTTCCAAAGAAGACCAAATACGAATGAATCAGACATTGATTTCCTTTAAGGCATGCTAAAAAGCACAGCTGTGACAGAGGGGCAGGATTGGCATGGATTTAAAACATATCACAGTTTATTAGGAATGGTTTCACAATGCGTCCGCGTTCATGCTGCCAGAGAGACTGGAGAAGTGAGAATAGGGTTGGAAATAATTACAAACTGTAGTTTTGTTTGTATCTCCATTGTAAAAATGAATATTTTTAAGTGTACTTTCATTCTGTATCTTGGATACAATAGGGTCAGCACAAGAAAGATTTGGTTATGCACGAAAGACATATCTACTTATATCCTAAAAATGTCTTATACAGGAAATTCATTGATTAAATCAAGAAAAGAGATTTGGTTCCCAATTCATACGTTCCAAAAGTTGTCTTTGTCCTATTTACTGGTATCTGATCTTTAATTGTGTGAGAGTTACATTCCTGGTTTCCCAGTTTGGGATGACAGTGGATCAAGGAGAGAAGGTCAAGAGTCCAAGTTGGAAAGAAAAGGTGGAAGTGAAATCTGGGAACAAACCAGTGTTAGTCTCCAAATTACAGAGAAGTCAGAGGCAGAGGAAACAATGACTGGTCAAAGCAAAGGAAAATATCAAGCTAGAGATGGGGAGAACCAGCACATGAGGCAAAGACCTGGGGAATGTTCTTGAAGCCAAGGATTTCCGGGCAGGCCCAGTCCAAGATTAAAACCATAAAAGGCACTGCAGTGCAGCTAATACACACACGTCCCTCACAGTATCATGATGAATTAGTTAAAGAAAGCACTATCTGGGGCGCCTGGGTGGCTCAGTCGGTTAAGCGTCTGACTTCGGCTCAGGTCATGATCTCGCGGTCCGTGAGTTCAAGCCCCGCGTCGGGCTCTGTGCTGACAGCTCAGAGCCTGGAGCTTGTTTCAGATTCTGTGTCTCCCTCTCTCTCTGACCCTCCCCAGTTCATGCTGTCTCTCTCTGTCTCAAAAATAAATAAACGTTTAAAAAAAAAAAAAAGAAAGCACTATCTGAATGAAATTGAGGAAAGACTATGGATTCAAGTATAGTAAGTAAACTGACAAGATTTCTTTGCCACAAAAAAGTCCTTTCTCTATGTGATTCACCTCTTGGTGGCTGATGGTTCGTTAATTATTCCCTACTTCCAATCACTCTATTTTGTAGACAAATTCTTCCCTATAGCAAGGTCTCTTCAGATGTCACCTAATCTTCTACCCGACTCATAAACAGACATGAGTGCTCCTGTCTCTGACTCCTCTTAACATTTTGTTTAAGTCCTTCATTTGACATTTATTATATCCTGTTGTGCATTGCAATTATTTTTTTTGCTTCATTCCTCGTAAATAGACCGGAAGATCTTTTGGGTGGAACTTCTCCATCACTGCATATCCTGAAATGTCTAGCATCTAATACCTGCATCTAGCTAGGAGACAGTAACATTTTTTGCGAGATGTTTGTAAATATGAAGAAAAAGGCCTGGTTTCAAACACATACCTGAAAGGCGATGTGTACCTCCATGACATCACATACCCGTGTCTTCTTTTATCCTCTTGGTAATCTTTGGGTGCCATTGTAGTCAAAATCCTTGTCTATTACTAATAATCTATAGAATAGGACTAATAGGAAATTTTCATAAATTAGGGAGAAACAAAAATAAACATTCCTGTATATATGTTGATACTTAACCAAGTATTTCACTGTAGAAATTTATAACTTAGCTTTCTTTTTTTGTAACTTTTCTCTTTTGAAGAGAATGTACTCACATAGTGAAGATGAAATAAAATTCCATTTGAATTTCATGTGCATCCTAGAACTGTCTTTCAAATTTACTTTTTATCCTGTGATAAATCTGCATTCTGGATTTGATTGTTCACTCTCGTTCCAAGCAGTATTGCTGACATGAGCTTCAGTCAGCTCAAAATATTTATTAGGCTTTTAATTTGTGGTAATCACTAAGAGGCATAGAGAAATGAGTCAGACACAAATCTTTTCCTGGAAGTTTCCTAATATAGTGGGGGGTTCAACTCCACTCAAGGAAGGAGATAAGTACCATGCAATTTGTAAGAGGGGTGGGGGAAGAAGGCAGAGGAGGCGTTTGCCTTTAGGTCTTGAAGGATGAGCACAATTTTAATGAGAGGCTGGGGTGAAGAATAGTCCATCGAAGAAATTGCAGCTGTCACAGGAAACAGACTATCACATTTGTCTTCCAGGCAGAAACACACCTACAAATGTCCAGGAGGATGCCTGCTGTCCAAAAATGTACCCAGGGTCTTTTCTCTATGGAAGGTAGATTATAAACCATTTCTTCATAGACTTCGTTCTCCAATCAAATGGGGACCTTAAGTGTTAACTAAACCCATGATGACAGAGTAAATGGAATATATATATATATATATATATATATATATATATATATATATATAGTGTGTGTGTGTGTGTGTGAGACATAATTCCAGTGAAATGAAATGATCTTACTGTCTCTATTCTTTCCAGCCTTTCAGGGTTTGAGCAGTAAAGATGCAGAAAAAAAAATTTTGGGGGGGTCTTTTTTGGGGAAGGGGGGTGGGCTGTTGAGTGCAGTAAGCAATAAAAAGCTATTCTGTGTTGCCCTGGGAGGTCCCTGCTCAGTAGTTAGTAGCACGTGGCTGGCACTTGAGGTGGAAGGTTTGGGAAGTTAACCAGAGTGCAGTTAAGCTTGTAGGAAAACCTCCCTTGGGGAATTAGATATTTTCGTGGGACAATGAAATTGCATGGACTGAGAAGGGCTAAACAAAACCTTTACCACAGGTCCCAGGGAGTGGGAAGAGCATTGGGGGAGCTTTGATGTGGGAGGCACGCTACAAAGCACCACTTACTCTAGCATGCTCCAAGCCTTGTCTCTTCTGCCCTGGTCTGCCCAAGGCTACAGCAAACACCTCCACCCAGCACCTAGTAGGGAGGGCCCATGCTCCCTGCCTGGGATCCCAGCTCTTGGCATTTGCTGTTGAGATTCTGGCTGGGACCTCTGTTGTCACAGCTACTCAAGGCTGCAAGTTGCCAGGACACCTCTCTTGGTAGAATGGCACCCTTCTCCTGGAGACAGCCCACCCCCCCCCCCCCGTGTTCTAAGTTGAGAATGAGATAAACTGGTAAACAATTTGGGGGCCTTGGATTAATTAAGGAGAGCTGCATGCTACGTGCAGGAACTTCCCTCTTTTCTCAAGTAACAGAGCTTTTGAAGAGCATCTCTAACACAGAGTGCATTGTTCATGTCAGATAATACTGGTGGTAATAACAGTGTTGATGGTGACAAGGATATAATAATAAACTCTTATAGCACTTACTATGTTTCAGGCATCATCATAAGTGCATTACATAAATTAGGGCAACGATCTATCAGGAAGAAATGATGTGTCAGATAAAGCGTTACAAAGCTACCAATATAGCTCCCATGGCAGAGGCCGGCTAGATGCTCAGAACCAAAAACTTTTCCTCTTCATGGGCATACAGGGAGATTCCATTTTCTGGACTTCTCACTAATATGCAGGAGCTTCCTGGCCAATGGAAAGTGGGTGAAAGCGTTTCACCTCACTCCTTAGCTGAGCCACAAATGTCACAAGCAATTCTCCACGTTCCTCTCTCTGGGATGGTAGGATACAGAGGACCCAGAGGAAGACTCCAAGGAGACCCTAACACAGTCTTTCACACCTGAGGTTCTGTGAGCAAGTTAAGGCCACAGAAAATGATTTGTGCCACTGTTTCCTGAGTTTTTCCCAGGATGGCACTCTAGAGACACATAAGAGAGAATTTAATTCATTACATTCAAGGATCCCTCAGGCCATCAGATTTTTCCCAGACTCTGAAAAAGCCTGCCCTGGGTGAAAATGCTGCCATAAAATAGCAAAAGCCTGGATCCCTGCGTCATTGCTTGGCAGGGAATTGCCAGGGACTTACAACTTAACTTCACAGAAGGGAAAAATCCGCTTTTGGGGCTATAGTCACTAAGATTTGAGAGTTTATATATTACTACAGGATAGTCCAGCTTATCCTGAGTAATTCATCTCCCAATCAGTTTTACCGGGAGGAACATCTCTCTCCTCTTCTTTGATGTGTAGCCACATTAAAGTATCTGTTGTGAGAAGACCATTTATGTAACTTTCCTGTTCTTTCACGGCATAGCACACATTCTTTGTCACTGCTCTTGTTCAGGGACATCGTTATATCACGGATAGGATGGCTCAGACTGGCTTGACGTAAGAGGTGTCTACCTACCTAATAGGAAATCTGTTCCAGATGGAGGACAAGATGAAAAGATAAAGCTAAATGCCTTAGAAAGAAAACCTAGAGAGAAATTCTTACCATTCTTTGAAGAGAAGGGAAGGTTCAGAATTTATTATTCCAAGAGACTCTGAATTCTTTTCAATTGTTTTAATGGATATGGGAAATAGGGTGAAATTGTTATGACTCTTACATAGACTAGCTTAAAGACTAACTCTAAAAGGAGGTAAGTTTATGGTTTGAATCTGGTGTGGGTTAGGGAGGGCAATGTAGACTGCAGTGTTTTATGGACCCATGGGCATGCTAAAACCCTGCCGGTCACTTCACATTAGCAGGAAAGGCAATGAAGAGGGAGAGGAGGGGTCAACGTACCATATCTTCCAGAAGCTGATTCAAAGCCCTCTCTTCTCTAGGAGAGAAGTTAGGCTAAAGATCTCTTAAGTTTCTGATTGGTTTAAAACTCGGATAGTAAGAAACAGAAAAGGGTATTGGCAATGGTTATACAGCTCTGATCCCCTCAAACCTCTAAGAGAAACAAGGCAATATTTAATGAAAGCCTAGACATTCTTCTCTCAGTGTCTGCTTTCGCTAGGCTTGCTGGGTGGATGGGTGTGGGGGTCGTAACACAGTCCTGGTATACAAAGGGAAGAGGGGCCACTGCCTCATTGTCCCATGTGTTCCCAACAACACTGTTATTTGAGCAGAACCCTATTTCACCTTCTTTCTTTGCCCCCTCCCCAATCTTATCCAGTAGTACCTAGGAAAGTTCTCAGCATTTAATAGGTCCTGAGATAGATTTGTTGATTTCCACATGTGACAAACTGCATGCTCTCATTATGCGTGACTCGTATTTATGAATTATTAGAAAAATAATGACTAATTGTGTTTTTGAAAACTAACATGAGACTTGGTGCTCTTGATTTGAAGACATTTATACAAAACTTCATTATGAAGACAGTCTTTATTGTGAGAGCAATCGTGCACTACTTAAAGCTTCCAAATTATAATAATGAGAACATTAAGTTTATAACACGGATATTATAATATTTGAATTTTTTAATAAAGCAAAGTGGTAAACACTTTTGAGTTTAACTCTTTCATCTCCCCTACTTCATTTGAATAAGCCATTACTTAGAATATGTGTCCATAGTATTTCCCCTTCAGTACGAAACACCCAGATAGGGGGCATATCACAATTTCAGACTCATGTAGTACCCCTGTGGTGTCATTAATACCTAGAGATTTAATGCAAATAGTATTTGCTGAAATAAAAGTGAATTTTCAATCACAAACATTTACTGAATACCTAGTAGTTTTCAGAAAATGTGCCAAATACATTTGGTCATGAGAAAATAGGAGGGAATAGGAAATTCAAACTAAGATTCAGGAACAATTATGGGAAAGAACATTGTTAGTTCTTAAAGAGAAATTGGGCAACATTTATTTTATATGGTAATGTGCTAGAAGGATCAGCTCCCTTCAGCCTGGCATGGAAGAAGTCCTAATTTAAGTTCTAAAGGATGCCTCCATCTGTTAATTTCTCGATCAGGGGTTTTGTGAATTGATTAATTTAGTTGATTAGAAAACACAGACCTAAGAACTCACGGCATCAGAACTGAGCTTGCTACATAGCAGCTGACTTCACTCATTTCAATGACACAAAATGTGCCCAACCCCCATCAGCCACCTAAGCCTAGGGCAGTGCTACTCAAAGTGTTGGCCGGGGGACTACTCATGGACCACGGACCACAAAAGAAATAAGAGTCAGTATTGATAAAGCATTTAGAAACTTACAGCAATTTACAGAGTAATTTTATGCATGTTGAGTTTCATGATAATTTAAAAGTTGGAATTCTATTTTAGATATCATTTCATTTTTCCACTGATTTTTAGTGTAGCTTATAAAAGTATTTGCACACCGCCTATAAAATGAGTCTTTGACCGTAGATTGTTCAAGAAGAATTGGCATGGGATATAACGTCTTGGATGCAAGAATGTTCTCTGGAGCTAGACAACATGCCAACACCATCATTTTCCAGCTGTGTGATACTAAGAAAATTGCTTACCTTCTCCGTGTTTTACTTTCATCACGTTATTCTGGGGATAACATTAGCCCTACCCCCTCGGATGGTTGTGAGGATGTAAAGCACTTAAAACAGAGTCTGGCACATTGTGAGGGACCATATTATCCTTGGTTGTAAGGGGACAAGGCTTCAGTATGGCAACATAGTCATGGTAAGAATTCAGAAGGAAAGAATCTAAGAAGTAATTTCTGGGAGCCCACTGCACCCTGCTGTAATGCTCTCCAGCAATAGTCATCTTGATATGCTGAGTGAGTCTAACTCTTCAGAAAATATATCCTAAGAGTTTAATAGTTTCATTAGAGCCTGTCTTATACCAGCTTATCAATGGATGGTAGTAAGGCTGCACAAAAGCTAACTAGATCTAAAGTACAGGTAGGCAAATAACTATTTCTAACCCTTTTCTAATTTACCTGTTTCCTCCTACTGATTTACATAGCTGAAGCACATATCATGCCCATACCCCCTCCATGGGCAGATGTATTTAGTTTTTTGTTTTTTTTTTTTTACACTTGTTTTCTCAATCAAGAGCTATTTCTCAATTCATTTATCTTGAGCTATTCTACTCTAGGAAGTAATTTAGGTGAATGCAGGATGTATTTTATTCCTATGGCCTCACCCCTGATTTTACTCCATCTGCTACAACCCAAGGCCAATTATAGCACCATTCTCTAAAGTACCCCTTTAATAGTAAGCACATTCAATCAAGAACTAAAATCTTAAGCAACTCAGAGCAGGTGAAAAAAAAATCTAAAGTAAAGAACTGCAGACTTTTTAATTTTTGGTTATGTTTCAAGTTTCTGAGTTTCCAGAATGACAGAAGTAATCGTTTATATGTTTGAGTGATATGTTTGCGTCATGGCTTTTTTTTTTTCTTTCAGCTCTGTGATACTGGGAACATTACTGAAATCTGAGCCTCAATGTTCTCATTGCTGAACTGATAATCATCCTAAATCACATGGCTTTTGTGATAAGTACTAATAGCCACCATTTAATGAGAAGCTCTATATTCCATAAAGTGTGTGAATTATATATAACTCTTAAATTATATATAAACTTTAATTCAAACAATGGTTTAGGAAGGTAGGCATGATTACTCTCCAATTTATTGATGGAGAAAGTTGAGCTTAAAGAGCACGAATAATTTGTTCTGGCTAACAGAACTAGTAAGGAGCAGAGCTGGGATTTAAACAGATATCTCTAACTGAAAACCCATATTTCTGCCTTTAGATGTTCAAAGGAGTTAATAGAAGTGCATCCTTTTTGTAAACCAAGTTTTTAATATATACCTGGCATTCTCATCACCCATTCCCACTTCCAGAAAACTCTAACCCCACCCCTAGCAGGTCAGTAGTGTTATCTTCAAAAGCTGCTGACAATTATTTTCAATTACTTTAGTAAGCAAGAGGAGACAACTTGAATCTGATGTTTTCTGAGGCAGCCAGAACAGTCTGTTGTTTTTAAAGTTTATATTTAAGTTTATTTATTTTGAGAGAGACAGAGAGCATGAGCAGGGGAGGGGCAGAGAGTGAGGGAGAGAGAGAATCCCAAGCAGGTTCCACACTGAAGCCCCAACACAGGGCTCCATCTCATGAACTGTGAGATCATGACTTGAGCCCCAATCAAGAGTTGGAAGCTTAACTGACTGAGCCACCCAGGTGCCCTTAGTTTGCCATTTTTATTCTCTGATACCACTTGCTTTTCCTACAGGCATCTTCACTGGTGAACCAGTTGCCAGAGCAGATCTGTCTTTCGGAGGATTGCTTTTGCTCACACTCTGTGGGCTCATTTGATAAAGAGACAGATTCTAAGCCAGGCTTAAGCTTTTGCTTCATGGGGCTGTGTTTTGGAGTTGGCTCACAAACTACCCCTCTAGGGGAGTGGGCCGAAAAGTGACACTAAAGGGAGAGTTATGGACTGTGAAGCCTTGCCCGACAGGCTTTTTCCCAGAATTAGTAGGAAAGCGAAAATGGATGTTGTAAGAGGGCAAGTAGCTGGTATTGAAGTTCTCGTTGAGATCTCTCATTGGGAAGACTCCTTAATGGCCGAGCTTGGAAGGAGGGCACAATAGCTGTGCCCAGAGACAGCACACATTGAGTGCCATTAGGATAATGTTTTCTTCATTGCTTAAGCAATAGAAGAGATCTGGGCAAATGCATCAGGCTTTCATCTCGGGCACAAGGAAGCAAGGGGATGCCAGACAGCTACAAAAAGGCCATGCCTCTGATCCAGATACAATTGAGTTGTTTAGCTCATGGAAAATAGGAAAGAGAAAAAATATGCATAATCTCCTCTTATAAAACATTTAAAAAAACCCCAAACCTTGAAGTAACGTATATGGAAATCATGGGAAAAGCATGGATCTATGCAGGACTCATGGAAAATATATGGTATTGTGGTATAATAGTTAGAAAGCCTAATCCCTTTCCAGATCTGCCTCTCAGTTTTTTTGTGTGCCATATTAGGAAATTCATGATCCTGAACTGTGCCTCAGTTTTTTCATCTTTGAAATGGAGATAAGATACCTATTCTATCAACAGCAGAGACATTTTATAAGGTTCAAATACATTAATGGATCTAAAAGTGTTTTTGAAATATACTATATTATTGTATTCATATTAGGTATTGATGGTGAGGTATATTCAGTATCTAATTGTGTAAAATAGAAAATATGGTGGGAAATGTCAGAAAATGTGTGTATTATGTCAGTTCAAAAATAAGGTCTTGAAAATCACACTTCACTAACCACTTCTAAAGTCTTCTTACATTTTTTGTTCATTTTGATTTTTACCTGTTCAGCTTCTCTTTAAAAAATTGCTAATTACATACAATGCTTTTCAAAAAATCAGACATATTCTCTACCTGTCCGTTAGAATTCAGGGCTTTTCCCAAGAAAAGCAAGACTTTCCCCAAGACTATTCTAAAGGCAGATAAATCCTCAATTCCACTTTAGGTTTGCCTCATTTCCTGGTGGAGAAGGGGTCAAGAAAACACACAAGTGTCAGTTTTGAAACACACACATTTCTTTGGCAATACAAAACCCTCCTCATATGTGCTTAAGCCTGAGCAGGGGCAAAAGGCTTACCCTGTGTTTCTTTTTTACTCTTGATTAAAATCAGCTGTACTCCATACCTACTTGATCTTCTGTGTAACCTAAATTGACTTTTGGATTTCTCTTCTTGGCCCTCCTTATCCTTTGTAAAGACACCTGACTTAAGGGCATCATGTGAATATTCTTACTACATTATCATAATATGCATATTTTTTTCCAAAAGAAAACAACACTGAAGAGGCACATTCACCTAAATTCCATGTAGTTGTCATAATGTTGGTCTCTTTACTTCTAGTCACCATGAGGATTAATTTTATGTATGAGCTTGACTGTGGGGGCCACAGAGTACTCCAGACACTTGGTCAAATATTATTTCAGAAGGGTGTTTTTGGATGAGATTAGCATTTAAATTGGTCTGAATAAAAGAGACTGCCCCCTTCAGTGTGGGTGGGCCTCATCAAATCAGTTGAAGAGCTGAATAGAATGAAAAGGGTGAGCTTTCCCTAAACAGTTGAATTAGTTCTTCTCATCTTCCAGCCTGCTAGCCTTCAAAGTGCAACTAAACTGTCAACTCTTGACCTTACCAATTGACCTTGCAGGTCTTGAGATGTGCCAGCTTCTACAGTCACGTAAGCCAGTTCCTTACAATAAAGCGATTATCTCTCTCCTTTTTCTCTCTCCTCTATGTGTGTATACATACCCATAACACACACACACACACACACACACACACACACACACACACACACACACAATATATGCATACATTCTACTGGTTCTGTTTGCAAAGCTCTAACAATTACATTCTGTATTTTTCAATTCCTTATGAGAAAAGATTGGTCATTCCTCAATATTCCATCCTTTTTCTACACTGATTTTCCATGTTAATAAATTTGCCACATATGCACATAGCTGAATGTATATGTAAGCAGTTCATATACAGAAAATTTTTTGCCAATGTAAGAGGTATTTATCATATTTAAACCCACACTCCTTTTTTATGTACATCTAAAATATTCCTGTGCCTTATTTCTTTCCTTCACTTTTGATCAGTAATTCTTTTCTTAGATAGTTTGCTGATATTTTCCATCTATGATACGCTACAAGATTGATGGCCTCCAACCTTCAACTTCAGCTTTCCTTCTTTTGCAAGTTAGGATTGAGTCTGGGTCAACTCTGGGTCAGAAAGATATTAGGTTAGTCTTTTCAGATTGTGTTTAGATCCATATATCAAGAACACACTAAAATTGAGATGGCTTCCCTTGACTGCCCTCTCAATCCAGTTGACCTTTTAAGATTCTTTTTCCAATGTGGTTTCCTCTTTGCATTCTGTCTATACAGGTTATGTTCAAAGTGCTGCAGGAAAATCCTGTCCTAAAATCTCAAAGCCCTGCACATATTTAAGTTTATTTCTTTTTCAGTCCAGAAGACAAAGGGTTCCAAGTAATTTGGGGGCAATTAGGTAGTGCAATGTTAGGAAGAAAACCATGCTGGGAGTCAAACAACCATGTAGGTGCTAGATTCCTAATGTATCACTGAACCTCTCTGATGGAGAAAGCACTACCTCCCTTGCAGAAATTGAGGAACAGATAATATAGGATTCAGAAAATTAATGTGTAAACTATCAATTAATATCAAAATGTTTTATATTTGTCTTCATGTTCTAAATAAATGATACTTGATTTGTGGTCCCATATCTCCCACCTCTAATTTTCACATTAAATCAAAATTACCATCATTTATATTATTGGTGTTGGAGAATGAATGGACATACTGAAACATCTCAAGTATGTCTGCATTAATTATTCTCCGAAGTCTTGTCGTATGTGAAAATGTAGGATAGGATTTCATCAAAAATTGTGGTGAAAAGATGGACTGGAAGCTGCATGCCGAGGACTCTCATGGTCTCTCCATTTCACATTTTTCTCCCAGTGGGACTGGTTTAACTTTGTCATCTCAGACTCATTCATGGTGATAAACTGATCCTCACTGAGAGGCCCTAGTTTTCATAGGATAGATGTAATATGCAACATTTGGAAGGGTACGACATATAAAGTAAAGCTGCAAGACTGTGAATAATTTAACTTGGAAATGCTACACTTAGAAAGAAACTGAAGAGGGGTGCCTGGGTGACTCAGTCAGTTAAGTGTCAGACTTTGGCTCAGGTCATGATCTCACAGTTCCTGGGTTGGAGCCCTGCACTGGGCTCTGTGCTGACAGCTCAGAGCCTGGAGCCTGCTTCAGATTCTGTGTCTCCCTCTCTCTCTGCCCCTCCCCCGTTCATGCTCTGTCTCTCTCTGTCCCCCAAAAAAAAAAAAAAAAAAAGTTGAAAAAAAAAACGTTGAAAAGAAAAAATTATAAAAAAGAGCAACTGAATAGACGAGATTGTAAAAAGAATGATTTGGAAGAATGATTTAGTTGAAAGAACGATGGGGGATCTTGAGCTCTGGGTTCTAGTTCTGTCTATACCATGAAATAGTAGTGGGATTTTAGGTACATCTTTTAGCTCAGGTTCAGAGTTTTCATCAGTTACCAAAAAAAAAAAAAAGTTTGTACTAGAAGAATCTTTAAGAAGTTTTCTAGCACTAACCAGTCTGATTCTACCCCTCTCCAGAAGCTTCTAGTTCCTAGTACAGCTGCCATGCTTTCTATTTGCAGGAGGTGGCAGGAAGTCCATTTCCCTCTTGCTGTAATATTCCAGCTTCCAACTAAGTTTATGTGAGAGCTGAAAGAACTGCCCCCTGTAGTGTGTTATAATGTATTCACTAATTCACAACAAAAAACACGGTGCTCACCTTAACAAAGCTTATCCTATCACCACCTTTTAAAGGCTTTTGGCTCTAGCCCAGGAATCTATTTGGACATAAATTGGATCTTACCAAAAATAAAAATACATTTATTAAGATCAATAATACATTCCATTTATTAAGTGCTTATTATAGTCAGCACTTTGCATATTCATCCCACTGAAACTCCACAACGATGTTATAAGGTAAGTACTATCTCCATGTTGGCAATGATGGCCTGGAAGTTCAACGACGCGGTCAAGCCACACAGTGGGGTAAGCAGTAAAACTGGGGAATAGACCTCATTCTAGACAGCTGTCTTGATGGATTATCCTGTGACCGAAAATCATGTAAACCCAACATTGACATTCACATGAAAGCCAACATATTCATGTTTCACTCTTGAAACATGCATTGTACGTCTTCAGGAGAGTCACTTAGATGTTCTTCTCTTTAGTTTCTCACACTTTGAAATAGGGACACTACGGCTCATGTAAACCTCACATGGACATTATGAGCATAAAGTGTTGGCACAACAATCAGACCAACATTAAAGTCCTAGATATTGCCAGGTTTTCTTTATTGTATCATTGCCCACCCTCAGCTTGATTCTGAATGAATTTCCAATCATCTTTCAGAAATTCCTTTAAATATATTTGAAGGTCAAATGGCAGAAAAGAGACACAATTTCAATTACTCTTAGGGTGATCCTGCATGTGCAGAGGATGACCAATAACTTTCAATTGTTGACAATTAGAAAATAAATTAATGTAAAAAATATCAAAAAGCATTAGTTTAATCCTACTGAGCCATTCTGTGATATACCTTTTCATGGTTTTCATGTTTACCACACTACTGAGGAGTCACCTTCTTAAGAGATACACAGATTCTAAATAAACAGTGAAAAAAATCAGCCTGGAAAAGAGGCTATTTCCAAAAGAGGAGGAAATTTAAAAAGACCTATTAAATATGCCCTTTAATCATTCAAA
Source organism: Neofelis nebulosa (assembly GCF_028018385.1). Lineage (NCBI taxonomy): Eukaryota > Metazoa > Chordata > Mammalia > Carnivora > Felidae > Neofelis > Neofelis nebulosa. The sequence goes on from NC_080784.1 coordinate 48,637,900, forward strand.
CCCATGTTGCCAGACATCTGTGCCTTGTGTCTGGAATGTTCTCCCTTTCCCTATTCACTGACTCTCACATGCTTTTAAAAATTCTCTTGAAATCCTTCTTGATCACAAGAGTATTTTAACTATTTCAAAGAAATAGGTAATATCTTGATCAATTTACTAAGAATGTATCAATGCCATTTTCATTGATTATATACACTCATTACTATTATATCACTATTTCTGAATGTGTGTTGAATACATATATGTATATATACATATACATATACACACACATATATACACATATATACATATACATATATACATACATACACACACATATACACATACATACATATATACATATATACATACATATATATATGTATGTATATATGTATATATGTATATCCCAAGACTTATTTTGGAATATAGGACAAATCATGATTTGATTTTAGCCAGTATGCTGGCTAGAGACACATTATATTTATCTCCTTGATCTTTTATGATAAATTACATTTCTCAGGCCACTGGAGTATGGAGGAGGGGCTTCAAGTAAGGGGGTGTGAGTCATCCTAGCCTTAGTCTTTAGTTCATTGGCTTAGTTCCTTGAACCAGCCTATCCAGTCCCCTCTTTTCTTTATAGTAGTGGTTCCTAACCCTGGTTGCCCATTATAACTCCAGAGGATTCTAATCACTAGTGATAGGGTTTCATGCCAGGCCAATTGAATCTGAATCCCTGAGGCTAGGGCTCAGATATCAGCATTTTTTGAAAAGCTCCTTAGATGATTCTACTCTATATCTAGGGACGAGAAACATGTGTTACTGTGGTCAGTGATGATCTATTCAGAAGCATCCTCTGCATGGTGGTTTCCACTCCTGCAATCCCACTGCTGCCACCCACAGTAGGGTCTGTTACTCTCAGTTGATCTTTAAGTTGATTTGGGGGTTTTTTGGCATTGCTCAATGGATCATATCTTTCTTCTACTTAATCTCACTTCCACAATCACCATGCTGGAATAAAGAAGGGCTCTGTGCCCTCTGTACTAAGATTATTTATTAAACCATGAACAGTGGGGGCTTGGACTTCCATTTTTTTCTTCCTTTTATTTTTTAATCACTCATGGTATTCTCTGTTATGTAAAGCTGCTTGTTCGGCTTATTTAGACAGTCGTATATGTCTTTTCTGAAGACTCAAATCATTCCTCACATTGATAGCCAGTGAGTGTGTCTGTAACAAGATGCATGCCAACTTAATTTTCCCTTGAAGTGATTTTTCTCAACCAATAGATTCCCTAAGAGTAAAGGACCATTACTGCCTATACCTCTTCTTATTCCATGGTGCCAGTTGTGGCACTGGTCATTTGCCACAATATACCTTAACTCTCCCATTGGGTTTGTCTGGACTTCATGCAATCACAACCTCCAACAATTTACCTCAACAATGCCCTGTTCCAGCAGACTAAGCCCTTTCCCAGTCCCCTAGGAATCCTAGATATACATATTTATATGAATAGGTTCAGTTCAGTTTTCACGTTCATAGGAGTCAAGGCTTTGGAGGACAGTTGCTAGAGGTTTATAAACAATCACAGTAAATATTTAATGAATGAATGGATAAGTCAATGAGCAGTACCAAAAATAGGGCAATGAGCAAGCAAAAGTCTCAGATACTATTCATCATCGTGTTCACAAAAGTGGTGTTGGGATTTCTGAAGCATAGGAATAAGATTTTGTATCCCCTTTGCTTTCTTTCCAAGTTCATACTATTTTCTTTTTTTTTTTATGTTTATTTTTTAAGAGCAAGAGAGACAGAGCATGAACAGGGGAGGGGCAGAGAGAGAGGGAGACACAGAATCCAAAGCAGGCTCCAGGCTCTGAGCTGTCAGCACAGAGCCCCACGCATGGCTCTAATTCATAAACCGTGAGGTCATGACCTGGGTCAAAGTCGGAGGCTTAACCGACTGAGCCACCCAGGTGCCCCCATACTATTTTCTTATCAAGTCAAGACGAGGCTGACCCAGGACCTTTTAGGGAGAAGCAGTCCCTGCTGGCCAAATCAGGTGAAACAGGATCACATGCTCACCCGGAATCCCTGCCTCTGCACCGACTGGTTACAAGAATCAATGCTGCCATGACAAGTAAGCAACAAATTAGGCATCAATGCCATGGCTCACTGAACAACAGCAGATACTCTCCCTCAGATGTGTAAATCCATTTAGCTGTAATATGTAGCTGCCTGGGCTATAGTTAAGTCCCTGACAAGTTAAAAGTATGCCCCACAGGTGTGCCTGTTCCTCCTTGGGGAGGTGATAAGATGAGGGCAGGTGGGAAAGATAAGGAACCGGAGGAGGGGAAATTGGGTCCTTTGGGATTTCATTTACAAGCTGTTTACTAAAAAATTTAACATGTGAACATGCTGTGTTGAGTGGCATTATCTTCCGTTTATGTGCAGCATCTGGCCCTTCTCCCTCCCCTTTGCCCGCTATCACCCATCTTCACTGCTGTCTGACTTCCTTGGGAAATAACCATCTTCCTTCCCAAAGACCCGTTAAAATCGGTAATGCAAGGGAGCGGTCAGGCTAGCCTGCCGGCCACTCATTCCTTATGAATCATCTGGCAATTTTTTTAGTTTGACAATTGCACCTCATATATTTTAATATTGGTTTTGAAAGAAGAAAGCGGAGAACTTCTATTTCTTTACAGCTCCCTGTAATTTCAACTTGCTCTTTACTTATGTATGAAGTCGACTTGGGTGGAAAGGTTAGAGGCAGATGAATTTCTAGTTTCAGAGCCTAGGAAAGGCCAATAAAATGTGCAATAATCTTAATGCTAAGGTTTCATGGAACTGAAAGTATGTTTTATATTCATGGATGGCACTCCTTGAAAATGATGACAGGGACCTCTTATTTTAAGGACATTTTTTCTTTGATTTTTGTCTATATCTTAACCCCTGCTTACAATTTTTTAGAGAAGTATTAAGACAAACAAAAAAAACAAGAACCCATCATGATTTAAAAGGTTTTCTAATACTTTCAGATCCAACAAGCAAAGGATGTGTTTGTTTGATTTTAATATTTTCTGGTCCAATCAGAAAAGAGCTGACTGCTTTTCTAACTCCACATATTTACCAGTCTTCCTGCCTATAAACTCTGCTTTCTTCAATTTTTATTCATGAATCTCTCTGGTTTTTATTGACTGCTATACACAATTAAAGAATTAGATTAGAAACAGTGGCAGATACAATAGAGAATTAGATCTCTGTTGTCCTAGGTGAAAATAAAACATCCTCTGACAATACTTATTTAAACTCTTAGATTTACCATGATAATGGGATGAAACTTTGATTATCCCACCCCCTTAGGAAAAGGAGAGAGAATCAGGAAGCAAGGATAGGGAAAAAGTGAAAAGATAGGATATATTTTAAACATGAATTTTGGGAACATTATGTCATGTCTACCCTGAAAACTCAGTACCATTTTATTCTAGAAGTTTATGTTCTATTTAGTACCAACAATTGTACTCATCATTGCACTACAAAGCATCAAAATAATAGCATATTTTTGTAGAGATTCATACTTTTCAAAGTACTCTCATTTACATTATTTTAGCGACACCCTTGAATCATAAAATTCTATAATTAGGAGGGTCCTCCTCTACCATTACCTCTAAAATAGTTTCCAAAATTATGATCTGGTCTTTAATGTTGGGGAATTTACTGCATTATAAGATAAACAATTCCATTAAAGTTTTTTTCTTTATAATGAAAAAGTAGCACTTACCCATTTTTGAAAGTTTAGAAATCATAGATTAAATAATAAAAGTAAAATCACTTTTAAATTTACCACCATGAATTAAATGCTATTAATGTTTTGGTTTACTCCCGTGCTGTCTTCCAGCTATGCAAATGTATGAGATTAGTTGGGAATGAATTATTACTGTAAGAGCTAACCCATCTATAACTATATTTGTTGATCTGTGATGTAGAAACTGATCCCTAGGAAGGGCCTGGTTTTCAAAGGGCAGCAAGGCACCAAGAGAGAGGCGGTGAGGACTAGAGATGAGAAGAGAGGGCAGGGGTGAAGGGCAGGAACTGGGGAAGCCAAGAGATGTGGTGGAAGGTCAAGTGCACTACAGTATAATTTCCTCTCTATAACAGTATCACTCCCCCCCCCGCCCCCCCCCCCCCACACACACACATACACTCAGCTGCCTTATCTCTGGTGATTTCAGTAAAAACTCATAAATTGCTGGGTATGAGTGGATATTTTATGGAAACTGATAAAAGGATGGAACATTTTACCTGGGGTGATGAAGCCTGAAAATGACATCATCCATAAATTTAGGTGCTGCATCAGGAGTGCCTGAGCCCTTGGGAATGAGCAGAAATTTGGGGAAATAGTTTTGCAGTTCCATAAATCACTCCACTAAAGAGTGGAGATCAAGCTGTAACTAGTTTTCTGACAGTCAAAGTGATCTGGGATGACTTCAGAGAAATATATGTAATTATGATGTGGCTTTACAGAAACATTGTTCAAATGATCTTCTATTTTGCTTTTTGTCTTTCAGTTTTGCACATTATTTCTCTTATAATTACATACTGTTTACAATATGATTTTTAAAGTGTGCTGCATTTGACATCATTTTTTTGCATTTCTTTCTTTTTTACGTTTTTATTTAAATCTCAGTTAGTTAATATACAGTGTAATATTAGTTTCAGGTATAATATAGTGATTCAACAGTTCCATACAACACCCGGTGCTCATCAGAACAAGTGCACTCCCTGATCTCCATCACCTATTTTATGTATTCCCGCCCCCCCCCCCAACACCTTCCCTCTGGTAATCACCAGTTTGTAATTAAGAGTCTGTTTCTTAGTTTCTCTCTCTCTTTTTCTCTTTGCTCATTTATTTTGCTTCTCCAATTTCATATATGAGTGAAATCATATGGTATTTGTCTTTCTCTGACATACTTTGTTTAGCATAATACTCGAGCTCCATCCATGTCATTGCAAATGGCAAGATTTCATTCTTTTTTATGGCTGAGTAATATTCCATTGCATATATGTATGTATGTGTGTACGTGTGTATATATATATATATATATATATATATATATATATACACCACATGTTCTTTATCCATTCATCAGTTGATTGACACTTGGTCTGTTTCCATAATTTGGCTATTGTAGATAATGCTACTATAAACATCAGGGTGCATGTATCCCTTTGAATTAGTATTTTTGCATTCTTTGGGTAAATACCTTGTAGTGCCATTGCTGGATCATAGGGTAGTTCTATTTTTAACTTTTTGAGGAATGTCCATACTGTTTTCCATAGTGGTTGCACTGGTTTGCATTCACAACAACAGTGCAAGAGAGTTCCCGTTGTTCCACATCATCACCAGCACATGTTGTTTGCCTTATTGATTTTAGCTATTCTGTCAGGTGTGAGGTGATAGCTCATTGTAGTTTTGACTTGCATTTCTCTGATAATCAGTGATGTTGGGTATCTTTCCATCTGTCTGTTGGCCATCTGTATTTCTTCTTTGGAAAAATGTCTATGCATGTCTTCTGCCTATTTTTTAATTGGATTAGTTTTTGAGTGCTGAGTTACAAGTTCTTTATATATTTCGGATATTAACCCTTCATCAGATAGGTCATTTGCAAATATCTTCTCCCATTCTGTAGGTTGCCTTTTAGTTCTACTGATTGTTTCCTTTGCTGTGTAGAAGATTTGTATTCTGATAAAGTCTCAATAGTTTATTTTTGCTTTTGTTTCCCTTGCTTCCAGAGTCAGATCTAGAAAAAAGTTGCTATGGCTGAGGTCCAAGAGGTTACTGCCTGTGTTCTCCTCTATGATTTTTATGGTTTCAGGCCTCATATTTAGGTCTTTAATCCATTTGGAATTTATTTTTGTGCATGGTATAAGAAATGATCTGGTTTCATTCTTTTGCATGTTGCTGTCCATGTTTCCCAAACCATTCGTTGAAGAGACAGTCTTTTTCCCATTGGATATTCTTTCCTGCTTTGTCAATTAATTGACTATATAGTTCTGGGTCCATTTCTGGGTTTTCTATTCTGTTCCATTAATCGATGTGTCTATTTTGTCTAGGTACCACACTGTTTTGATCACTGCAGCTTTGTGATATAACTTGAAGTCTGGAATTGTGATACCTCCAGCTTTGCTTTTCTTTCTCAAGGTTACTTTGGCTATTTGGCATTTTTGTGGTTCCATACAAATTTTGGGAATGTTTGTTCTAGGTCTGTGAAAAATGCTGGTGCTATTTTGACAGGAATTGCATTAAATCTGTAGATTGATTTGGGTAGTATAGACATTTTAACATGTTTGTTCTTCCAATCCATGATCATGAAATGTCTTTTCTGTCATCTTCAATTTATTTCATCAATGTGTTATAGTTTTCAGAGTACATGCCTTTCACCTCTTTGGTTAGGTTTATTCCTAGGTATCTTACTGTTTTGGGTGCAGTTGTAAATGGTATTGATTCCTTGATTTCTCTTTCTTTTGCCTCATTATTGGTGTATAGAAATGCAACGGATTTCTCAATGTTGATTTTGTATCCTGTGACCTTACTGAATTTGTTTATAAATTCTAGCAGTTTTTTGGTGGAGTCTTTTGGGTTTTCTATATAGAGTATCATGTCATCTGGAAATAGTTTGATATACTTTATATGAGTATATACAGGTTTTATATATATATATATATATATATATATATATATACATATACACATAAATATATACGTATATACATATATGACATACACATATAATATATATACACATATATACATATATATAAACACATATACATATATATACATATACACATATATATACATATATACATATACATATATACATATATATACATATACATATATACATACATATATGACATACACATATATGTCACTGACATGTGGTCATTTTCCCATTTCAAATAATGTAAATGACATTTATGTATATAAAATAAAAAAATTAAACAGTATATCTGATTATTTCTTTGAAAACATCCTTATATATGAAATGTTTGGTTCAAAGATCATGCATATTTATAAATATATATAATATATATACACACATACATATATATACATATATATGTGTGTGTATATATATATATGTATATATATATATATATATATATATATATACATATACAAAACCAAGTTTTCAAGAAAAAAAGTGTATCAGTGAATTTACAATTCCATCAGCAACTTAATGAGAGTACCCATTCCCCATTCCACAAATTTCATCCACATATCCAGTCTGTGGAAGCATGATTGAATTTTGATCTTATTATCCATTGTATTAGTCCTAATGGGTTTGGTGAATCAAAACGCACACGCCATTTGTCTCATTAACAACAACTACAAAAAAACTTAAGTGAGGTAAAGTATAGTCAGAGTCTTTTGGAAAACCAAATGAAAACTCTATCCAGAAAAATACTCATTGACTTAACAACACTTTTTGAATTTGATCCAACAATCATTACTGCATCTATACTTGTACTGTATTTTTACAATCAACATAATCTATTGTAATTACTACAATTTTTATCTACCTTACTATACTGTGATCTACCTGTTCACTTGTACATTCTCCAACACCACCACCGTGCACTGTGAAATAATATAAGTTGTTACAACATTCTGAGGGGAAGATGATTTACTGGGCCAATAGAAACACAGACAGGTACCATAGAAAATGTTTCAGAGAGGAAGTAACATCTAACGTTGGCTTTGGCAAATCAATTGTAGCTCCCTACACAGGAATGGGGCTAAAGGGAATTCCAGAAATGGAAAACATTACCTTTAAAAAGTACAGATATAAAGTAGGTTGGTATGTAACAAAAACATTAGAAATGGTTTGGTATAACTAAAACATAGTGCTAGGGGTAGAAAGGAGGGATCTGGAAAAATAAACAATACAATCTCCTCAGTGTCCTCAGGACAGAAATTAACAGAAATTTGCTAGACTTAGTAGGCTTCTCAGGTTGATATTATTAATTCAGATTGCATAAGGCTCAAGAGCAAGAGATTCATCACTAACTTTTAAGGAACAACAATTAAATAGAAAGAAAAGAGATGAAAGGAAAATTGAGCTTCCCTTATCTGATCTGCTACTTATGTAGGCTTTATAATCATCATTTGGGATATCTTGGACCTTTGTTCTCCGTGGTTCTCTTCTTCTCTTGAAAAATGGGTTTCTACCTTCCTCTTCCAGCTGTGTGAACTGCTAGACAGGGTAAATATATTCTGAGACAGTATTTGAGGTGCACTGAGATTGAGGGTACTGAGCTGTCTCATAAGATAGACCCAGTGGTCCAAGGACAGGCAGATAAATCTTATCTTTCCTGCACAGGTGTGGTTAGCCAGAGGTCAGGGTCAAGATGAGAAGTAGGAAAGAGGCTCCTGGGTGGCTCAGTCAGTTAAGTGTCCGATTTCGGCTTAGGTCATAATCTCACAGTTTGTGGGTTCAAGCCCCGTGTGGAGCTGTGTGCCGATAGTGCAGAGCCTAGAGCCTGGTTCAGGTGCTGCGTCTCCTTCTCTCTCTCTGCCCCACCCCTGCTCGCTCTCTCTCTCTCTCTCTCTCTCTCCCTCCCTCCCTCCCTCCCTCTCTCCCTCTCTCTCTCCCTCTCTCTCAAAAAAAAAACATTAAAAGATAAGAAGATGGAAATCAGGATCAAATCTTACTGGGTTGTAGATATCATTGGCAAGTTTAGATAGTCAACAGGGTTGGACATCTGAATTTCAGGAAGGTGTGGATAATTTCAGGAGCTGAATTCATCCTCTAAGACTATAGGACCCAAATCTAGAATATGGGGCATTGGAAACTAGCATGAACTAGGTAGCAAAAAACGAGCAGGAAGGGCACTTCCTCAGTGAACTGATCTGCAATTTACTGCAAGGTTCCAGTCTTGGTAGGAAACTAAATTCTCCCCTCAAACTATGTAAGGGGACAAATGAAATGGATTGGGACTTACACAGCAGTTTGGTTCTCATGTGAGTGCCTGAAAATAGAGGCTTAATGCTAAGAACTCACCTACTCACAAGAAAGGCTATCCTGATCTCTGTCCAGGCTTAGGCATCATTGTTTTGAGGGCTGAGTACAATCACGTTAGTTGTGGGGTAATTGGAGGTACATGGGGGCTGACATCCATTAGATCTGGGGCAAGTGTAGGTTGGATTCCTTGATGAATCTCTGCTCCCTACTATTGTGAATTCTTTTGTGACAGCATCTGAGGTGAAACATTGCCAAACATTGTGCCAAGAGGCCTTTCAATGGGTCATAAAAATGCTATAAAAACATGAAAATTGCTGCCATAAAAAAAGAGTTATAGCAAAACAGGGAACCTACTAAATTCAGAAGCTACGAAATATTCCAAGGAGTTTGTGGGTATAGCACCCTCACACCCATTTACATAGCCAAGGGTTATTTGTGTTTATAACATACTTTTAAAATGTTTCAGCATTCTGCCATTAAGTATGTGGTCACATGGCTTTCCCTGGGATTCACCCTTCACTTGAGTGCCATCTCAGTTTTTCTGGCTAAATTAAAGAGTGTGAATTTCTTCTGCTTGGTTTTGACTTTCAAAGGACTCACAAAAACCCATTTTATGGGATACAGTGTTTACATCACTTTGATGCCTGGAAAAAATGATGCCATGTTACAAGCATAGTTCATGATGAAGTCATCAACTTGCAATTTAAAAAAAAAAGAAAAAAAAAAAAAGCTTGTTTGAAATATCCCTGACTAATAAATCTGAGAATCCAACTTTCTTCCTGACAACTACATCTTTGCTTTCAATTCCAGTGTTTGTTTTTCCAATAAAATTCCTGGATATCCATTAACACTAGTAATTTGGGGTAAAGTGTGCAGAGGGAATTCATTTTCCATATGCCTTTCATGAAGATGTGAGTATATTGAGATACAGTAAGTACTATTCATATCTCTGTTATAAAATTCTAAACATGTTTAAGCAATAGTCATAAACACATTAAATAACACCATCCCAAGCACTAAGAGCCTCTGTCTGCCAGCTGGGTGAGCCCTTTCTATATGTCATTTTGATGTAATGCACTCCCATTACTGCTGTTATTAGATGCAAAGTATTTGAAAAGATGTTAGATTGAATTGAAATCTGATTACATCTGAGTTTGGGTTTTTGAGATATTGCCTATTTTCCTAAGATACAGTGTTCTGTTTTCTTTTTAATCTCACAAATATGTACACACATTCACACCCTTTCATTTCTATCTTCTCTACATTCATGGATCATATGGGATTTCTGATTCTTATTTTAAAATGTAATCAGCATATAGAAATGATAAAGCAGTATATCATAGATTCCAGCATAGAGAAAATAAATAAAAAAATAATAAATAAATACATAAATAAATAAATAAGGAGAGAAAGAAAGGAAGGGAGAAAAAAGAGGGGAAAAAAAGGAACAGAAAGAAATGTTTGGCCTTGGATATATCATAGATTAATGATCTGCACAATGGATAAAAGTCCATAGTGTGTTTACTTGTACATCATTAAGTTACAAAACTGTAAGTCATTTAAGAACATCTCTATAATCATAAATTGCTTCCTATTATATTTGTTTTCCTTACACAGGCACCTTTCATGCGGGAAACTTAAATCAACAGAAACACACTTGATTACAATTGCTTTATAGTTTGCAAAACAAAGAAAATGTGGTGGTTCAGTGTCCAGTCATATAAGAGTGTGTGCACTGAGGCCATAGGATTCTTTTGCAGTTACGCTCTTTTTCTCCTTGAAAAGTCACATCTATTTATGACTACTGTATCATAATCAAAATATGAGCATTTATCAGGATAATATTCTACATTTTATCTTCTAAAATTATGAATCGTATCATTTATGCAAAATTTTTACTTCTCAAATAAGCATTCAAGAATAAAACAGAGGGGCACCTGGGTGACTCAGTTGGTTGAGCTTCCAACTTCGGCTCCGGACATGATCTCACAGTTTGTGAGTTTGAGCCCTGCGTCAGGCTCTGTGCTGATAGACAGCCTGGAGCCTCCTTCAGATTCTGTATCTCCCTCTCTCTCTGCCCCTCCCCTGCTCATGCGCTCTCTCTCTCTCTCTCTCTCTCTCTCTCTCTCTCTCTCTCAAAAATAAACATTAAGAAGAAAAAAAAAAGAATAAAACAGAGAAGCTACATTTTAGCCAGTATAGAGATGGCCTCCTTTCCATAGAGGGGTGTAGTTAGAAGGGTACAACACAATGAAATGGGTACCACACAAGGACACAGTTAGTGTAACCAGCACCAAGACAGAACCAAAGAAGAAGCATTACCATGGATAATCTGGCACAGTTCAGAGCTGGTCTCAGAACTGCAGCCTCATCCAGGTCCCAAAGTTAATTGGACCCCATGAAACACATTCAGCTAGTCAAATTTACAGGAATCATGTGTGTAAACAAGAATGCCAAAGATTTGTTCATAATATTGCTGCAGAGGAGAAATTTTGCTCTACCCTTCAAGATTCTTCTAGCTGATCTAAGAATTAAATTGGCATGAGAAAGATTAAAACAAGAAAAAAAACAATTACATGCATAGGATGGCCTAATAATAAAATTAAGATCCAAAGAAATGACCAAGGCATGTAGCTTTTATATGTTTTAGGCAAAGAAATACAAGTCTTTGAGGAATTGACAGGACAAAGTTAGGAGCTTCAAATAGTAAGGAATTCTAAACAGAATTTGGGATATTAGTAAATTAGTATAAACACAAGGTTTGTTTATACAGCCCTCTTGACTCTGAATTCACCCTCTGTTGTGACAAAGATATGTTTTTACCTCCTGGTATAGGAAAAGGATCTTTTGTACAGGAGATTTATTTCCTGCTTTCTGGAGGAAAAGGTAGGTCAGGGTATTAGGCAGTGGCTGTTTCTTAAGTAGCTTCAATTAGAAATAATATGTCAAATGGCACATTTTGGGGTGGCTTGCCCTTATCTCCTACAATAGGGATAGTACTTTCTAAAGATTATAGTATTCATGATTTTCAGCAGGTGTATTTTGGCAGATATATCTATATCTCTATATATCTATATATCTATATCTATATATTTGAAATTTGAATATCAGAAATTTGACTGGTGAGCTTGGATCCAGAATAAAGGGAGGTAGATAATGTTTTAAAGAGTTGGATATCCTGGGGCACCTGGGTGGCTCAGTCAGTTAAGTATCCAACTTCAGCTCAGGTCATAATCTCACAGTTCATGAGTTCAAGCCCTACATCAGGCTCTGTGCTGACAGCTAAGAAACTGGAGCCTGCTTCTTATTCTGTGTCTCCCTCTCTTTCTGTCCTACCCTTTCTTGTGCTCTGTCTCTCAAAAAATGAATAAATGATAAAAAAAAATCCCAAAACACACAGGATGCACATTTTTAGTCTCTTGGTTTACATCCACAGATAGTCAATATCTTCCACGAATATTCAAATTTATTGCATTAAAATCTCTTTCTCTCTCTCAATCTCTTTTTCTTTTGAAGTACATGGAGGACACCACATTATAACTACACAGTATCTACCTGGTGAATGCTTCTACCCTTCTTCACACACTCATGTAAGTTGTATGGTCATCAAGTCCTGTCTTATCTTTTAAAAATATGAATTCCTGTATTTCCCACCCAGCTTCTGCCTTTTAGCATGTCATGCTGGAAAATTTTAATAATATCGTCTACAATTTCCCTGCATTCAATCTCTTTTCTGTGACTCTTGTACTTTTCAAGTAATTCTGCATATGGAAACCCATCAATTTTGTAAAACAATAGACTTCACCTGGCTATTGATCTCTTTCATATTTTGATAGTTCTCCATTTTTTGAAGTCCAGATTCTTCAATTCAGCCTTGAAAATCTATACCCAACCTACCTGTCAAAAATCATTTGCCATAGTTCTCCAACAAAAACGCTTTTCTCTCAATACGCCATCATACCATTCCCATTCTGTTTTTCAGTTTATCCTTTCCTGATAATGAGTCTTATTTTGTTCTCTTTTTTTAACCACTATATATCTAATCTTACTCACTATTTGAAGACTAAATTAAGTCTTATTGTTAGTTATCACCATTCTCTGACTTCCTGTGTCATGTTCTGGGCATTCATGCTTGTTCAGAATTTTTATTGATGAATGTCTGTTCCCAAAACTAGAACACAATTCCTAGGTGATTTACGATCTAGTTAATTTATGCCAAATTAGTATGGCCACAGTGATGAATACATGTTATTGATAAACTCATGACGAATATATTTTAAAAATCCTTTTCTCATTTGCCTTAGCCAGTGCTGACTGTCCCTGTGATAAAAGTTCAGGGAAAAAGAAGTGACTTTGTCATTTTATGTCATGTCACATATACTTAATAGTTTGCTAGGTAATTTGCGATACAAGTATAATGAAAACAACTTCTCCCTGACTTAAAAAACAAATAAAATCCCTCCAACACTGGAAGCAATTTTGAAAATAAAGGTGGCAACAATTCATTTGTCTCACTATTTTCTGACAAATAATGAGTCACTCAGGGTTTCTGAAGCTACAACTGCACTGAGTTGTAACCTATGGGGACTTTTCCCTCTTGACTCAGTGTTAGTTTTTCCATTATGTCTCCAGACAGTTCTACGCTATGACAGTTCTACACTATGCCCCAAAGCATTGCCCTGTAGTGCACAGACGAAGTGATTCAAGATTTTCTCTCCAACTTCCTCATCCAGCTTCAGTCTGATGACTGAGTACCAGAAAACCAAAGGGCTTACTCTTTCTGAATTTCAATAAACTGACCTATGGGTGCTTCTTGCCTTTTCCATGTTTGGAAATTTTCTGGTGAGCACACAACACAGAGTAGTTAGTCTTTAAGAACAGAAGTTAGAAATGGCAGAAAAATGTGTGGGTTTCAAAATCATTCAGAAGAACTTCAGATCTTAGATCCATCACCTTTGTGACCTTGAACAAGTTGTTCAGATTATCTGATCTTGAATGTTCCTGTAGAGAAGAAAATGGATTTACTAAATGTAACTATGAATCAAGCACACTATAGGAGTTAAAGTTAGAGTTTCGAAAACAAAGAGCAGAGTATAAATCATGCCTCCCCTACTAATTAGAGTTTTGACAACTTTCCTCATCAGTAAAATGAGGAATAATAGCACTTATGTCATATAGGTGTTATGAGGATTGAATGAGTTAAGGCACATAAAATGCTTAGAATAGTACCTACCATATGTAAGTGGATAAATGCTCAATAAGAGTCAGATATTATTATTTAGAGAACTAAAAGAGTTAACAAATATAGGGAGTCTATCACAGTGCTCAGAAAGCTGTGATGCTCTATAAATACCACACCCTACACACATCACCACATATGCACTCTTTTCTCCACTGGTCCCATTGTTAGAATATGGGAATTTATAAAGTTAGGCTTCCATTTCCTGCAGTGATTCACTAGGCTCCCTATCTCTTATACCTCCTGTTCTCAAATTTGGAGTCCTTTGACTCATCACTGCACACTCAGCCCCCATGCCACAGGGGATTTTTGTGTGACCTGAAACTTATACAATTTTGGTGGCCCTTTTGGAGAAGAAAATTATAAAATTACTAATATGAAGTTGAATACAAAATTGAATACTTATAAAGAGAAAGCTACTGTAATAAATTATGTATTTAAAATATGTTATTAGATATTCTGACAGGTGTGCAGAGATATCTCATTGTAGTTTTGATTAGCATCTTCCTGATGGTAAGTGAGGATGAGCATGTTTTTGTGTGTCTGTTGATTATATGGATGTTTTCTTTGGAAAAAAAAATGTCTATTCATGTTTCCTTCCCATTTTTTAGTTGGATCACTTGTTTTCTGGGTGTTGAGTTTGATAAGTCCTCATATATTTTGGATACTAACCCTTTATCAGATATGTCATCTGCAAATATATTCTCCCATTCCATAGGTTGCATTTTAGTTTTGTTGATTGTTTTCTTTGCTGTGCAGAAGCTTTTCATTTTGATGAAGTCTCAATAGTTTATTTTTGCTTTTGTTTCCCTTGCCTCCAGAGTCAAATATAGAAAGAAGTTGCTATGTCTTCTGATGTCAAAGAGTTTACTGCCTATGTTCTCCAGTAGGATTTTTATGGTTTCAAGTCTCACATTTAGGTCTTTACTCCTTTTGGAATTTAATTTGGTGTATGGTATAAGAAAGTGGTCCAGTTTCATATTTTGCATGTTGCTGTCCAGTTTTCCCAACATCATTCGTTGAAGAGACTGTCTTCTTCCCATTGCATATTCTTGCCTCTTTTGTCAAAGATAAATTGACCTTATAATAGATTTGTTTCTAGGCTATCTTCCTCTATTTAACTATGTGTCTATTGTGCCACTACCATGCTTCTTTGATTACTACAGCTTTGTAGTATAACTTGAAATCTGAAATCGTGATACCTCCAGCTTTGTTTTTCTTTTTCAAGATTGCTTTTTCTATTGGGGTCTTTTGTGATTCCATACAAATTTTAGGTTAGTCATAGTTGTGTGGAAAATGATGTTGGTATTTTATAGGGATTGCATTGAATCTGAAGGTTGTTTTTCATAGTATGGACATTTTAATGATATTTATCCTTCCAATCCATGAGCATGGGATGTCTTTCCATTTCTTTGTGTTGTGTTCAATTTGTTTCATCAATGTCTTATAGTTTTCAGAGTACAGGTCTTTCATCTCCTAGGTTAAGTTTATTCCTAGGTATTTTTTGTTTTTGGTGCAACTGTAAATGGGATTGCTTTCTTTATTTCTCTTTCTGTTGTTTCTTTGTTAGTGTACAGAAATACAAGAAACAAGTGTTGGCAAAGATGTGGAGAAAAATGAATCATCATACACTGTTGGTGGGAATGTGAACTGGTGCAGCCACTGTGGAAAAGAGTATGGGGGTCCTCATAAAATTAAAATAGAACTACCCTACCGTCCAGGAATCACACTCCTGGTATTTACCCAAGTAATACAAAAAAAAAAAAAAACCTCCCCACTAATTAGAAAATATATGCACCCCTAATGTTTATTGTTGCATTATTTACAATAGCCCAGATATGGAAGCAGCCCAAGTGTTCATCATGAGTTGAATGGATGAAGAAGAGGTGGTATATATGTACAATGGAATATTACTCAGCCATAAAAAATGAAATCTTGCCATTTGCAATGACATGGATGGAGCTAGAGAGTATAATGCTAAGCAAAATAAGTCAGAGAAAAATAAACATTCCACATGAGATTTATCTCATATGTGGAATGAATTTAAGGAAAAAAAAAACCAAAATGAATAAAAGGGAAAAAAGAGAGAGACACACCAAGAAACAGACTTTAACAATGGAAAACAAACTGGTGATTACCAGAGTGAAAGGAGGGAAGGGGGGATGGGTTAAATAGGTATTGGGGATTAAGGAGTGTACTTGTGATGAGAACTGGGTGATGTATGGAAGTGTTGAATCACTATACTGTACACTTGAAAATAATATAACCCGGTATGTTAACTAAACTGAAATTAAAATAAAAACTTAAAAAAAGATAAATAGCACAACCATCTGAAAATTCAGAAAAATAGCCCATCTTTATTAACTGCTTGCACATCTAAATTCTTTTCATCCTACGTATTATAGCTACACACTATATGAAAGCTCCTTTGTATAACTCTTTTCAAACTCAACTTTCTATAGAAAAATAATTATGATTGACTTAACTTGTTATGTTTTAATTGCTTATACTTTTTAAAATGACCTTCCCACTTTACAACTCATTGATAGACTTAAAAAGTTTTAGAATGTAGTCCATTTGGGGGAACTTTTCTGAGTTTCTTTTTTCATATATTGGCTGTATACTTTGAGGATTTTCCCAAAGATTGCCTTCTGGTTTCATGCATTTCATATCTTATTTCTGCTCAGTCACCCACATACTTTGATACCAGGTACCACATGGGTACCTTCAAAGCACCAGACAACCTGGTCATAAGTCAGAGAAAGATAAATAGCATATGATCTCTCTCATGTGTGGAATTTTCTCTCATGTGGTACTTTAGTGCCATGGCTCCTGGTGAGTAGACACTTGGGTGGTAGGACATATTCCTATGCTGAAATGATGGTCAAAAGTTTATCTATACCTATAAGCTACCCATGTCCCACTAAAACTAAAAGAATCGATTCTAAGTTAAATTCCACTTAGACTGCCCTAATGCCCATAGTCATGTTTGACCACCAGACACAAGGAGAAGTCTGATGGAAATGAAGCTGGAGTGGAAATATAGTTGGGGCCGTGAATGGGAAGAGTCTGTACAAGTGAAAGTTCTTGAAAATAAGATTCACCATAAATCCCTTCAGTGTGGAGTCAATTACCTTAGTCACTTGTAATCCAAATAGCCAAAGGCCTGCTTTAACATTTTAGGTAAGATAAGTTGAATCAGTTATATTCCCTTTGCCTGACTTAATTTTTCTCCATTTCTCCAGCACTTATGCATCCCCTTTTTCTCTTTGTTCTTCAAACTGTCACTTTCTGGCTCTTTTCCCTTAAAACTAGAAATCGGCTCAAGAATTACCCATTACAAAAATGGTGTTAAAACTGACCTCTCCACCATTGCGTTACTCACAATTCAGTCATCTCTCACCTTCCCTTCACCACAATTCTTGCAAGAGCAGTTACAACCAAGGGCACACTCTTCCACTTTCATTCTTACCTCAACCTACTGAAAACAGGTCTCTTCCTCTGCAATCTATTGAAAATACCTTTGTGGTGATCACTTGTGTCTTGTAAATTCAAATCCCCTTTAGTGTCTCAATCTCTAAGACATCGACGTGGCCTCTTGAATTCTTGTGTCATTTGGATTTCTGAAACTTTGTAATTACACTCATGTTATCTGGCTAAATATATGCATATTACCTATAGGAAAGTTCATCTCTGAGCATGTGACCCGTTGCAATTGCAAATATGAAGTCACTGAATCCCAGCTCATCCCAGTCTGGCTTACTCTGCTGCCTGCTGAGATTTAAGTTCTTGTTGTGCCATTTCCCTCATCGAGAGGCTGTAAATAACATTTTCAGACCACATATGGAGCACTGTGAGAACTGATGCTCATTAAGTGTGTTAAGTGAAAGTCATGAGTGGAGTACCAAACATTAGCTATAAATCAAAATTAACAAATGTGACTCGAGTTCTCAGGAGGCAAAACACTTCGAATCTTAAATAATATGGCTGTCAGGAATCACACTAAAAGATACGTTTCTCTTCAAATATGTGCACAGATGAAATGCAAAGAAGGAAGCTGTCAAGATAGACAAGGAGAAAGAAATCTGTTGCTTGGCCCTTGAAACAAGTTAATTTAGCATTATAAACCATTGGAGTTTCCTTTTCAAATGGATCCATGTGGAAAATCCAGATGGTCGAATGCTCAGCTCATAAATGTGAAAACTAAGCTCCAAAGCTCAAACATAGGCAAAGCATTTTACTTACTTATTGCTGAACATTTTTATCATTTATATTTAAAAAAGAAACATGTAAATTATCCCTTAAGGAAACAATATTAGTTCATGCTTTCTCAATGGGAATCCATTTGCAGGATTGGTGGGAGAGGGGGGCAGTGTAAGAAGAAGCTTACACAGTAAATCAGTAAGCGGAACTGGCTTCATGTTTTGAAAATCTCTCCCCCGTGTGCATTCCTCTTATCCAGATTGCTGCAACTTGCCTCTGACTTTCATGATCTCTTAGCTGGGAGATTGCAACTACCTCTTACTTCCAGTTTTCCCTTCTCACTGCCACCTTCCCACAGCCCTTTCCTACTAGAAAATCAGTTAGTGTTGGTCTCGTGCTTAAAATCTCTTAATGACTACCTCTAGCCCATGTGATGACATTTCAAATTCTTAGCAGAGCCCAGAGACCCCATTACTTCAGGTGCCATGTCTGTTCTCACTGTTATCCTTTGCAGAGTCCAGTCTTTCTGAGATACTGGCTCTTCTCCCAAATATACCATGTTCTAGCCTGCTTCATGCCTTTGTGCCTTTGCTCCTTCTGCCTGAAAGGACCTCATCTATTTTGTCTGCTTAGAAATCCGCTGGTAGGGGCGCCTGGGTGGCGCAGTCGGTTAAGCGTCCGACTTCAGCCAGGTCACGATCTCGCAGTCCGTGAGTTCGAGCCCCGCGTCAGGCTCTGGGCTGATGGCTCAGAGCCTGGAGCCTGTTTCCGATTCTGTGTCTCCCTCTCTCTCTGCCCCTCCCCCGTTCATGCTCTGTCTCTCTCTGTCCCAAAAATTAAAAAAATAAATAAATAAATAATTAAAAAAAACGTTAAAAAAAAAAAAAAAAAGAAGAAATCCGCTGGTAAATCCTCACATTTCACTTCCAGTGCCACAGTTCCTTTAAGTCTTCAGTGATTACCAGGCAGAGTTTGATAGTCCTTACTTTCTATTTCTTCTGCTATCCACCCCCCAACACATACACTAAACTGTAACTTTTTAAAGAAAAGGATCCTGTCTATATGTCTTCACAGTCTAAATATCTAATACACAAAATAGCTGGCACTTAATAGGCATATGCTAAATATGTACTAGCAGGCGAGAAAAGCCAAGCAAGCACATTCTCTGCCCTGTAGGGTATCTTAGCCAGGTCTCTCCAGCAAGCAGAGCAAGACGCAAAACAAACAAGCAAAAAAAAAATCAAAAGAATGTGCTCCTACTTTGTAAGGAAGCGCAATCTCCCAAAATGGTGGAGGGAGAAGGGGAGTAGGGGTTGTGAAACAGGACAGCAAGGAGCCAATATGACTGCTATTTCATCCAGCTGGCTACTACAATTGATGGCACAAAAGAAAAGCCATCAGTCTGTCTTCTACTCCACAACAGCAGCTTCCAGTTTTGACAGGAAAAGAACCTTCACTTTTTCCTCAAGAATGATGGTACAAGTTTAAACAGTTGGCCATTCAGACTCTGAAAAGTCTTAATGCAGAAGGCTTGTTTTGAAACAAACTATACCTGCTGCTCTTGCAGCTGGTCTTGAGGACATAGCTTATTTTCATTATGTTCACCCAACAGCCTTCAAGTAAAGGGACTTGATCTTCAGTAGCACTTTGTGCTTTGACTGGCCTGGTAGCTTGCCTAATAGGGTGGTGAAGTACACATTCCTGCAGGTCTTTGCCCTTATTGTCTGGTTTTTGTTGGGTCATGGTTCCACTTATTCTCTGGTTGTTATCACTGGGCTGGGACACATCATAAGATGTTTCTCAATGAATGCCAAGTTCCAAATATACTCATTTTTTTTTACAATGTTTAGCATTAATTCTTAGAACAAATATCTACAGAAATATATATGCATATCTTTTTCTGGGTTCATTACCCCATGAGTACATTAACCACTATCCTTTCCTGTTGCTCTGCTGGTATGAAAAGCCCACAGAGGCCTCATGGCAGTTGTAGACTCTACTTCATTGGAAGAGTTACCCTGCTCTAATCAGAATTATCCCTCTTTCTGTAAAGAGAAACCTCAACCCAGTAGAAGCCAAGTTTGTGGGGATAGCATGCAAAACTGTGAGAGTAGGTCGCTGAGATGATGGTGAAAAGTCAACACTACTTCCCATGGTTGCCAGATCAACATGTATTAGCAATTGGGAATTCAGCACCAAATATTGGCCTTTTCTTCAGCACAGATCGATTGATCTCGTAGGAGTCTTGATCTGTGAGAAGTTATGCAAATTCCTGAGTCTCAGATCAAGCTAAGTAAAAGAAAGAAAAATTTCTTCGAGTCCCATACTGGAGCACATGGTGTGGGTGTCAAGCAGGTCCTCTGGCATCTCATATCTTGGTGAAAACAGGAAAACTCAGGGTGGGAGGTGAGAAGTGCCAGATCTGGGCATAAGCCTAGGCACAGCTGCATTGTTTTTCATGTGAAGTTAGTCACAAAGCAGATGGGCTGAAACCAGTGGCCAAAGGCATCAAAAGTGAGGCACAAGAAGTATCTGATACATTATAAATGGAAAGACAGATTTGCAAATAGATTACATTACACACACACACACACACACACACACACACACACACACAGGCAGTCCTAGTTTTGTACCATTCCAATATGCATAAATTTTAGTTACCATGACTCACAGTTTACTTAAATAATACCAGCTTCTCCACAACATGCTTTAAATTTTAGTTTCTAAAGTATATTAACTGTGAGTAATTGCAGAAAGGACAAAGTCCCTTGCTAACTCTTCCATTTACGAATCATTGTGTAAATAACAGATGTGCATGATGATCAGTGACTAATATGTCACTTCTTTTAAAGTCTGTCAGTGATCACTCACTGTGTACCTTCAGGCCCAGACAACAGAGTGTGCAATCGTATTGCCTCCTTGTCCATGTCCTATCCATGCAATATTTACAAGGGTAAATAATGAAAAGAGGAAACTGGCTAATAAAGGTGAAGTCTCAGGAAAGAAATGAGAAGTGATGACATTGGAAGTGAAATTCAAATTAAATGTAAATAGAATTATAGACGAAATAGCTGACTGTGGGGATGTTGATGATGCTGCCATTCAAGGGACCCTAGATATGCAGCCAGAAGAACTCAGTAAAGACAAACTTGTTGACGTAAACGAGAAGAGAAGATAAAAAGGATGACGATGTCCCAAAGGAAGTGATGCTGGCAGGAGAACTTCGTATTAAAGAAAACCCAGGAGATATTTCATGACATTGAAAGTGCAAAGGACAAAATGTTGGAAGCCAATCCAAACTTACAAAGGAATATGACAATTTGCCAAGGCACAGAAAGGATGCTTGCTCTGCACCGTAAGTTACACCATGAGGAGGAGGAGGAAAGCTCTGCTCAAACTACTTATTACCTTTCCTAAAAAGAAATAAAATACTTTCATCCTTAATGTTTCTAATATTTTTAATCACAGTGTACTAAATATTCATTTTATTATTTCTGTATACATTTATAACTGACATTAAAAGAGAGTTTTTAGTACTTTGACAAAAAAATTGTATTTTTTATTTTTTTAAAGTTTATCTTGAGACAGTGAGTAAGAGAGAGAGCAAGCATGCAAGTGGGGGAGAGGCAGAGGGAGAGGGAGAGAGAGAGACTCCAAGGAAGGCTCCACACTGTTAGCACAGAGCCTGATGTGGGGCTTGAACTCATGAACCAGGAGATCATGACCTGAGCTGGAGTCAGATGCTTCAGCACCCCAATATTTTGACAATTTAAAGGTCATGGAACAATTATAATTTTTCCCACTGATTAAGATTACTTTGCTTGGACTTGCACATTTTTATGGTCCTGCACTACTGCGTAAAATGTGTATACACATACCCATATATCCATATGTATGTACTGCAAGAAAAGATGGTGTTGGAGGGGAGTCTTACAGGAAGGTTAATTGCTCACCAGTAACAAAAGAGATGAGAAGGAGGATGGGAATGGTCACTAGAGAACAGCATGTGCGGTGGCCCGATGGAGGGTGGGGTGAGTTTGGAGAACTAAGGAGGTTTGATGTAGCTAATACTCAAGTGTGCATGAGTAGAGCAGCAGGAGATAAAACTGCAAAGGTCATCTGGTGCCAGGTCTAATAGGGATTTCTTTGCTCGCCTTCAGATTTTGATCTTTATCCTTCAGGTTACGGAAACCTCTGAAGGGTTTTCAGCAGGTGAGTGACAGGATCAGACTTTTATTTGAGAACAACCACTATGAGGAGTTTGGAGGTCAGATGGGTGGGAGCCTGCAGCCTGGAGGCAGGAGTTACCTGTTGAGTTACGAGTTAGCTGAGGCAGGTTATAGGCAAGAGTGAGGGGAGATTGAATAGAGGTCCATATGAATATGTAGTCCCCTCATTTTTCCTTTGTCACCACTAAAACACTGTTGTTTACATAAAATCTGCTTCCCAAATGCATCTAAGTAATCATCCATTTAAACAGGATGAATAACATCCTTGTGGACTGTGCTACAGATATACTCATGGACACCCGCACAAACTCCTTGGGAGCACCATCCCTGCTGGTTAAGCTGAATACCAGCTACTTTCTCACTTAGGCAATCAATGACTCCTTCCCCTCTTCTCCCCTATATGGGTGCTTTGCTGAACATAGCTGTGTTTTCCCCAGCCTGATTAGTAAAAACTTGTTCAGGTAGGATGCTTCATTAACAAATTGTACTCTCTTGTTCTTTTCAGGCTATCTCCTACATTTTAATTTACTGGGCGACGCTAATGAACACAACAGGGGACCTAACAGTTTCCCCTGGGGATGGAGAAAATTAGAAAATTTCCAAGTAAACATGGAATAGTAAAGACATGGTGATGCCAATTTCAAATCTTAATGATGCTAAATATTGCACAGGTAGTAAAGCACAGGAATGTCACCAAAGTTTGCTTTTTCATACATTAACATTTTTAAGGATTAACAGTGCTCCAAGAAGAACTATGCTGTATCCTTTTACAGACAAGATGATTGAAAAATGAAACGAGTGAAAATATTTTCTCCTCTACATTAGAGATTCCATCTCCCTAGGCATCATAATCTTAATTTTTCTTTCAGATTTATTTTATCAGAATTTTGCTTCTTGTTTCCAGAAGCCAACTCCCTTTCACGATTGTAAAACTTCCTTGAATTTTATTGTTTGGCTTTTGTGGATTTGAGTTTTATTCCATAAGAAGAGAAAGAAACTTACTGTCAGCAGGCATTATTCTTTTACAATCCTAGGCTACCTCATTTTCTCTAAGTATGTCCATAAGCCTTCAATCAGTGCTTTTGTTTCATCCATATTGACTCTTTATTATTAGTTCTGCCATTTGATGAGATTCCGTTCTTTTCTAGAGAACATGTTCTATTTTTTTTTCTTTGTTAAGACATTTTCTATTGTGGTGGAGGCCACTTTGTGATTTCACCACACACTTGGCAGATTTCCTTATTCCTCATAATGATCACATCAACATCAGCAGTGAATGTCAATGATAACAATGTCCCTCTTCAGGCTCTTTCCTAGGCAGATGCATCTGGCTTCTGTGAATGGTATTTGCTAGAGCCCAGGCACCAAGATAATAATATGCCAAGGCCGATGATGCCAGCTTTTCACTCTTTGACCAATTACTTCCTGGACATTGTTCAAACTGAAACCAAAACACCCTGAATAAGTTTACTCATCTTTAGAAGTTATGAAAATATATGAGAAGCTACAAATAAGACCTGAGCTCTTTTTTTGGGTCATGAAAAGAAACACTTATTCTTCTTATATAATAGCAAAATTTTCATTTATTACTATTTTTCAGGCACTTCAGAGCATAGACTGGCAATTTTCTATGGACAAAGTGATAATGCATAGAATATTGGATACAGGTCCCATATTTATTTCTACAACCGTAAGATAGCCCCATGATCATTAAAGTCCTGAATTCCAGAGAAAATGTAGTAAGAGTTTTCTGAATTACAATATAAATTAATCATTTTAATAATAAATGGCTACATTACTCAGCTGCTTTTCATAACATAATTAGGTCAATAATGCTATGAAAAATAAGTAGAGTAGTTGGACATTCATGAAAGAAAGGCAATTACTACTTTTCCAGACTCAGGAAACACAGTACAACATGGTAACTGGGAAACTACCATGGTAAAAGAACAGAATTATCAGCAACACTGCAAAAGTAGGTTGGTGATGAGCCAAAGTGTCACACAATTATAAATGTTTGTGGAAAGCAGCTGTCCTAATCAAATCATAGGCAACACATTTTGAAATGACTTATTTTCTGTATTGACATGTATATAAAGATACCATATGGTTGCCATTGAATAAGTATATTTGCATACATGTTGATGCACATATATAAAGATGTAAGCATAGTTATACATATAAACTCTTCATATACTTCACAACTTTAAATGATTTTATGCCAAACCCTATAATCTTGATTAACTAATATTCTACTAAACATAATCTTCTTTTAATTGTCATTTCAGAAGATGTACAGTATGACTATGTTTAATAATACTCTAAAATAATTTAATGATTAAGAGAATGATTTCTGGAGTTATTATTTAGGAAGCAATGAAAGAAGATTCTTTGGTAGATCTAATAGTGTTTAACTAGAATATTCCATTTTTAACAATACCAGATAACAGAAAGTTAATATTTTTCCATTAGTTATACATTTGCTTATGTTCACTGATAGTCTGCCTTTGCTTTCAATTTACAAGCTTTGCAAGAGTTGGATTTAAAAATAAAAAACAAAAACCTTTATTTCTCTGCCTTGTTATGGTCTTTAAATACGAACTAAGGGCTTATTTCAAATGGTACATTTAACATAAGATCTCCTCCTAGGTTGTGCTAATTTAGGTACTATCTTGTCTTTAGCTGTTATAGGTCAATTAAGCTAGACACTTAAGGCCATGGACAACAGATGTCTAAAATGCAGGTATGATCATGTGTTGAATGACCAGCGAGCTCCTGAAATGAATAAGGAAAGATCTTATCACCTGTGAGTTTGGCATATACGAGGAAGTCACTGTAAATCTTTTTTTAGAAAACAGTTTAACTATGATCATATATATTACGTGTTTAGACAAGGAAATATGCTTGGTTCTTAAAGAGAAGCCAAACAGAAACAAACCAAAACAAAAAATAGTTACAGAATTTTAAAGTATATTAAAAAGATCTCTGCCTGGTCTTCCTAGGCTAGGGAGAGGAGTGAAGTATATTTCTAAAATGTCTATTTCCCAACTGGCTAAGGTGTTAGGAAAATGAGAATGGAAGTTTATACTAGCATTTGAAAAACTATTTTCTTCTAGCTACAAAAATTTGTTGACTCGGTATAAAAGAAGATTAAAGACAAAACAACAATACCAACAAAATGCTCCCCCACATCTGTTTGAAACAAAAAAATATAGAAGAAATACTTAGAGAAATGAATCTTTGGAGGAAAGTGGAAATAATTTGAAAAATTAACATTTTTTCCTCCACAGATAAAAGCTTTTGTAATCTGCTTACCTTAAGTCTATTCTTTCATCTAGAATCTACTAAAGTAGATTGGAAAAAGTTGGACGCAGTCATTTGGAAGCTAAGAATACAATGCCCAAGGTGGAGTTAAAGGTGTCTCCCAAATGTCAAAAAGGAAAACCTACTGCTAGAAAGCAAGCCACTAAATTTTGCTACAGAAGTGCTAATGAATAGGTAAGTCTTGGACATTCAAAGAAAAAAAAATATTCAACTTAGGCTTCCTGAGTCTTGTTACTTTAACCTTGTTCTGGGTGTCCATAATGACAAGTTTTACAACTGAGGATCCTTGGGCCCAATCAGAGTTAAAGCATCTCTCCATAAAGTGAAGGGCAACCATGTATTCTGGGAGGAGCACCCTTGGGGCACCCTGTGTGGAGTAGAGGTCTTCTAAATGGTATGATTGGAAGGGTGCCAAGAATGAGCTCTCCTGTATGCCCCCCAGCTACCATGAACTTTACAGTCAATTTTGTCCTATAGATTTCCTTCAAGGCAAGTCTTTTCAGAGTATCCTACCCTGTATGTCACTTAACTATTCATTATAACATAGCTGGATTTACGCAGTTTCATCAATTTACTTCCATTGGCATAGTGAGCTGCAAGTAAGGAGCAGAGGATATTTGTGATTCCAGAAGATGAAGAAAATAGCATTTTGTACATGGGAACTACCTAGGCATTGATCTCGATCAGGAAACACAGTGAAGGGTCCCTAGGTAGGTGAGGAAAAATAAACATACACACCATTTACATGGATCTTGGACATTTACAATGCATTTTCCTTAATCTGACTTCTTTCTATAATCCTCTGAGTCAGATAATAATAATCTCTCCTTTTGTGAAGAAGTTGAAACTTAGGGAGAATGTATGTGGCTTATTCAAGTTCAGGCAGCTAATAACTACAGCTCACTCAGGTCTTCTGATTTCAAATCCTCTGCTCTTTTCACTAGAGCACGAGAGACCTGAGCACTTAAGGAGGGCAACAAAATTTTGAAAAAGTAGTATAGAGGTCCACAAGTGACAAAATTACTCACTTCCACAATTCTGACAAAGATTGGTTTTCAAATACACGTTACAAGGTTGTACAAGTGATTTGTAAGATTAACTATATTTCTACATATGCTGGCCAAAGGACCAGACTGAAGTTACATCATACACATTTTTAATGTATTAAAAATCAAATACATGTACTTGCTCAAAAACAGAGGAAGTTATCTAAGATCACTAGTGACTTGTCCCACTGTTCCTCTCAGTGATCAATGTTCACAGATGAACAAATAATCAGACACAAGCACATCTCCCTCAGTCCCTCCCAGCTACCTTTGCCACCCCTAATGTGAGTGGCTCACCACAATGAGTGTGGCTCTTCTGTTTAAAATATTTTTTCATGAGATTTTCAGTTTAGGCATGATCTTTGGATCCTAAACCCTCATGATTTGGCTCCACAGTGTTCTATTTGGTTTTCTACAGCAGTGTCTTTGAATGTGTCCTGCAGAATATTAGCTCTATGTAATATCAAACAAATAAATCAGTGAAATCTTGAGTTGTATATATAGAAAAACAGGTTTGACTGTATCATTTCTCTTGATGTGCAAATTTTGAACATGAATCTCTAAGTTGGAGGCACCAGGGGTCCACTGTGCAAGAGTTTTCCAGTGCATGTCATGGGCATTATGTTCCAGGGAATACACTTTGGGTTATACACATATACTTACATGTGTATATGTACATATCCACACATATATGCATGTATATAATATATACATATAAAATATACATCATTTAGCCTTTTTATAACAAAAATACACAGTCTCTTCTGTTAGAATGGGGAAATAGGTGATTTTGAGATGACCAAAAGAAAAGAGGCATGTATGTAAGTTTCCCTGGTATCTGCTGATGGAGAACTGAGCAGGAAAACACAAAGAGACTTGAAGTAGAAAAGTATCTTCTGGACTCTAATCTGATTATGTCAAAAGGCACCACATGGAAGGATTGCAGACCGAGCACGTGCAGCAGGAGAGACGGTGTCCCCCGCCATCCCCACTCTCTATGCAACTCCAACCCAGAGGGGAGTCGGTGCCTTTCCATGGAGGGATAACCAAAGCTCTTGCTATTTTGCAGCATCACCTACAGACCTCAGCATAGGCCAGACAGGAGGGCCAGGACACCTAAAAAAGAATTTCTGAAATGATAATGATCATGGTAGAGAAAGGGAAGCTGAGATTCCTTTCTCTTCTGAGGCTATTTGAGTCTCTCACCTTGAGATCCTCCTGAGGGACTGACCCTTATTGCTGAAGATACAATCTAACAGGCCCTTCCTGTGGGGAAGTTTATGGAAAGATTAAGTATATGCCACTGACCATTCCCAGGTGTTCTGGCTGCAGGCCTAGTATAGATGATACAGCCACACACTAATTATTACAGAGATTTATTTCAGGAAACTTATCATAACAGTTTTGGCCACTATTTTTCTTGTGAACATGGGAGTTAATGTCAGATAGGTCCAGCACATTTTTTAGCAATTACAATGGATGGCGTAGGATCCAATGGGACAATTCCAGACATTCCTAGAAACTACATAATTGGAGTAAAACTAGCTTTCACCTTATCCCACTTCCACTCAAAAACTATGCTCTTCCACTGTGGAGTAAAAGATGATAACCACAGGCTAGTGGGAGAAGCTGTGCCAGGAAGGGAATGGAGCGTGAATATAGGTCAAAGACCAGCCATGAGATGCCCTCGTCAATAGAAATCAATCCATATCTATTCAAAGGAAATAATGGTTTAGTAGTAAGATTATAAGATTAACACAGGCACAATCCAAAGACGCACAATTTTTTTGTTTAATAGGACCATATCCCTTCCTTTAACTACATCACAATCTAAAAGGACAGTCTGATACTTGTCTACAACCATATTCAATCTCAGGAACTTAATTAAACCTCATAATTCTTGGGATGAGGGGAGTAAATTAAGCACTGAATGTCAGGGAATGAATAATAATCTGGAGGAAAACTGGAGAAAAGTATCTAGATAAAAATATCCACCTGTTCTCACACCTGCATGTACATATATGTACGTACCCACCACACACCCTATACACAAAGGTTAACCTGTCGCTGGGCTTCAAACCTTCCTCTCAGCTTAAAGACAGACATAACTTTTGGTCTGCCACCAATGAGAGATAGACAGCTTTTAACTTGGTTCACAATCCTCTAAATATCAGAGAAATGCTCCTTAGGCTGCTGGGAAATGGTCTCTGGATTTCAGGATGCCTTTTTTTTTTTTTGTTAGGGGTACTCTCTCCTTATACTGTCAGGGCTAGTTCTTTGGTGGGGGGTGCTGACTAGGTGGGAGGACACCTACCTGGACCCTGTGATTTTAGGGCTGCTGACAGAGCCATTCACCAAAAATATATTCATCATATGCCTGTCTCAGTGACCAAGAGATAAACAAAACTTCATCAGGGTCACCCATTAATAATTATGACAGAGCGAATCATACATTAGAGGAAGAAAGACTTTGAAAGATCACTTGGTCAAACCCCTTCATTGTACAAACGAGAATACAAGGCCCGCATTTTTTCTAGTTAGTCCATGATTACCTGTGTCAGCAAGTAAAGAGTTAGGATCTTGGATGTAGGTGTTACTCAAAGGGATCATTAATGCAAGAGGCTTCATAAAGGCATGTGGATCCTGTAACATAACAGAAAGTGTGGCTCCAAAGAAGGCCATCTGTCTTCTCCTGTACATTAGACTAGCATCTAAAGGTAGCATACCTTTGTGTGTGTGTGTGTGTGTGTGTGTGTGTAATATAGCATACCAAACCTAATATTAATAACTATACTTCTATATAACCTTTTCTAATGACTTAATTAGTAATCAATGGCATGGACATACTGTGATTTATTTAGCCAATACTGTTATTTAACACCGAGGCTGTACCATTTTTTTAAATCTCTACACACGACACTGGTATTTTTCTGATTTTTCAATTTTCCAAAAAGTAATAGCTCTACACACATCGGTGGTCCTCTTCTGCGAATATGGTTTCGTGTCTGGTATCTCTTAAGTCAAAGCTAACTATTAAATTTGACACAATTATGATAGCATTCCTTTCTGACAATACCTATACATCTACAACCAGCTCCACTCTTAGGAAAAACCGTTCTCAGTGATCTATTGCTACTCTGATGTACTGCCATTCCACCATCAGAAGATCCTAAGCTCAAGGCTCCTTTTGTCTGTGTCCTGCATGCATGGTTTCTTTTTGAGCTTCTTATTTTGAAAAGCATGGTCAATAGAAGTGGGCAGAAATCAGACAGGAGAGAGAGAAGCAAAAGGATTGCAGAATAAAAGAGGGAAGAAATAACCGAGGAAGTAAGTCTTCATTTCACCGGTTCTGGAATCTAAGCAACCCCAATTACTGGAGGGAAAAGAAGGATACAGCGGTGTAAAACATATTACAGAAGACCAGCCAAATCAGAACATCTGCAAAATTTCCTGCCATGCCCACCAGAAAGATACACTTTTTACTGGGAGGGAAAGTGAGAGGGAGAGAGAGCGCAGTTATGGCTCTCTGTGGATTGTTGAATTGTTCAGGAATTTCCCAAGGCCTTTGTAGATTTCAGCCTCTTCCTTTCGAGAAGAGTAAGCCCTCTTTAAAGCTCAACTAAGCCATGGCTCCAATGTAACATTTGAACAGCTTACACTGTGCCTTGAGGTATAAGCAGAGGCAAATTTATCAATTTTTTTTCCCCAACCATGGTGTTCTCAGGAAGTGTTTGCCTTTTTAATTGCTCAGCTAGGCTTCATTGGACATCACTGAACAGCTACCTATTAGAGGGCACCAGCTGAGAATGGCAGGAGCCAGCTGTCAGGAGTGTCTGGCACTTTGCGTGGGCCCCCTCCCCCTGGTTCCCCCACTGGGGTGAAGGGAACTGAACCATTCTGCTATTGATCCCTTGACTAGGGAGGAGGACAGGAAGTCCCTTTGACCCAACCAGCCAGTCAGCAGCAGGAAAATAGCCTGCCAAGAGTTTCTCTTTCATGACCAGATGTTAACTGAAAGCCTCATTTCGGGGATTTCATTAAATGTGAGAATCACACCTTCTTCTCATTACCTGCAAAGAACTGTAGCCTCCCTCTGGGAGAAAGGCAGCACCAGTGGCTGAGTGCCTCTCTCCTGACTCCCTGCTGACATCTTTGAATAGGGCTGATGCCATGAAAAGGGATCTTATTTCTACTGTTGGAGGCCTCAGGACAGGGGCATTCACATGGAAGGAAAGCACATTTTTCCTGAGTGTTCCTCTTCCGCCACTGCCACACTTAAACTTCTAGCAACTCGACTTTTTTCTCTGGCTTCTGGAATACAGATGCAAACAGCTGCTCCAGCTTGATTTTGCAGGCAGTTTTCGAAACATCACAGGCAGAAGCTTCTTTTTAGCCCGCCCACAAGTTTTCATTTGTACCTCCCACGTTTGCTGAAGCCAATCTCTCCCAGTTATCCATAATCTCTCCCACTCTTTCTGTGACAAAATGACAGAATTCTTAGAGTTTGGTATGAGGGAAGTGTATGGAACAGGCTTTACTTTCATGGGATTTATTTATTTATGATAGCAATAAGACAAGGTGTCATTTAAGATGCAAGAATAAGGCTGAGGGAGCGGATGTTGAATTTTATTCAGTGGATTGTTTCTTGCAAATTCTTTTCAGCAACTCCTCACACTGGTGGAACCTGGTGGCCGCAAAGGGTAAACATTTCAGCTGTAGTGTGAGGGCTCGGGTTGATGGTAACCTTGCCTTTCGACCAGTGGAATATATTTTGGCATCTAAAGATAGCACAGCATCTTGTTTCTGCAAATGGTACCTGAAACATTGCCCCTGGAGCACCCAAACAGGAAGTATTTGCCCACTGCTTCCCCTGGGAAGCTTTCTTCTTCTAACATCGTGAGAAATTAAATCGAGAAAGGGAAATTTGTCCTCCAAATTTCTGTTTGGGAAAACCTATCTGTTCCTCTGGGATTGTCCCTATTTTATTATTGTACTCAGGACCAGCTACATAATTTGTAGACCTAGTGCAAAGTAAAAACGTAAGTCTCTTCACTTGAAATTATGAAGAATTTCAAAACAGTGACAGCAGAGGTGTAAACCAAGCACAGGGTTCTTCTAAGCCGCGCTTTGTGTAACTGCCAATGCTCATGCCCTTGAACCTGGCTCTGACTATAGATCCTTTTCTGTCCTGTGCCCTCAAGTATGGCATTTGTGGTCCAGTGAAATGCACAACTTCTCGTCCCAAGAGTGGAAAGGCATTTCAGAGAACAGATTACATAGAATTGACATAAATTGGAGGTGTAACTTCATGTTACTACATTAATTTGGCATAAGCTTAATTCACTAAATGCATCTCTTGGCTTCCCCTCCTTTCTGTTAGTGGGTACCACCTCTAACCGTAAGTTTTGGAGCTACTGACTTAATTTGCTAGTCTGCCCAACTTAAGCCCCTAAATTGAAAATG
Source organism: Neofelis nebulosa (assembly GCF_028018385.1). Lineage (NCBI taxonomy): Eukaryota > Metazoa > Chordata > Mammalia > Carnivora > Felidae > Neofelis > Neofelis nebulosa. The sequence goes on from NC_080784.1 coordinate 48,670,413, forward strand.
AGTTCTGTGTTTTCACTCTGAAAAAACAATGTCTTTTCTTCTCTGACACCAGGTTCACCTCCTCTCAATTTTAATTTGGTTCTTTTAGTTTTAATTACCCTTTCTCTTTTTCAGTTTTCTTTAGCCTTTTATCTAAAGTAGCATTTCTGAAACCTTTTCTTAAAAAAAATTCCTCCCCCCCGGAGTGCTCTTGGACAATTCTTTTTCCTAATTGCACCCTCCATGAAATTTTACTACTATTGATACAGACACAAAGAGTACATATACACATTATATACTAAATATGTTCGAAAACAATAGTGTACATTATATACTTTAAGAAGCTACACATATATGTATAACTTTTTTTTCACTATACAAGAATTCATTTTTGTCCCTTTGGGGGTGATTTTACCTCTTTTGAGACCATCCGATCTAAAGGAAGATGACTCAGCATGCTTTTAACTCTAGCCTCACATCCTTTCTCTCTCAAAAGAGTAACAAAAACTCCAAAACACTAGCTTTTACATTCTCGAATATCTTGTCTGAGCTCAGAGTTCCACATCATCAGTTGGAAAATTCTCCTACCAACAATTGTGTATAGGTGTATGCTGTGAATCTATTTTGTGTACAACTTCGTTTTCTTGACTTCTAAAATCAGTTCTATTCATAGCTGCCATTCAAAGGGGACAATTATTTTAAGTAGACTTCATGCCCAGTGCGAAGCTCAACACAGGGCTTTAACTCATAACTGAGATCAAGGCCCTGAGATCAAGACCCAAGCTAAGATCAAGAGCTAGAAGCTTAACTGATTGAGCCACTCCACCACCCCCAATGTGGAATGGCTTAGGGGAAAGATATTAACACAAAGGTAGTGATATGGTGCAGAACATGCTACCCCAAAATATGGCACCTTGGTATATTGAAAATTTTAAGCTGAACGAGTTTGAGAAAGCAACAGGAATAAGAAGTTCACTCTGATATTCCCCTCACCCCTTTTTCCCTAGAAGCAGTCATACACTCTTATGTGAGAGGCGTTCTTCCTGTATTCAGAGGAAAGAAGTACCCTTATCTTTGAAGACAAAGGAACATGGAGAAGAATCTGAATAAGCAGGCCTCACTGTGTCCCCCAGTTTACTACACTTACTTTATGCTCTTCAACCTATCATATTTCTCCAGGATGGTCCATTCTTCATCAAACCTTGCATAAAAACAATCAGGCTTAACCATTTTTTCAAGTCTTCATTTTCCTAAGAAGGCTCCTTTGTCATGTAAAACTTATACTAAATAGATGTGTAGGCTTTTCTCCAGTTCATCTGTCTTTGAACCCTAGGAGGGTTGAGAAAAACTTTTTCCTTTCCTACAACAGCAAATTATTGCCATCAGTTATGAAAGAGCAATGATATTTCTAGGCAAACTCTAGAAAGATGAGCTTCCTTCTTGCTTGTCAGTTTCAAGAGCCATAGATTGACATCCTCTGGACTTAGAGGGGCCTATCACAAAGCCAGCTTCCAGCACAGAATGTCTTTCCCCTTCCCACCCCCACCCCCCCAATAAATGTGACAAAAAATACTGCTGGAGCACTTGGTCATGGATCATGGGAATGTTGTCACTGGGCTGGTGAAATTTTGAGAAGCTACTTGAGGGAAAGAAAAAAGGCACAGATAAAGGACTCCAACGCTTCAGGTCTGATCTCACACAGGGAAAAAATGGTCTAAAAGGAGTTGCAAAATATTAACGTAAAGTATCACTTTTCCTAAAGACAAGATAAAACTTTCCTGGATCTTTTTCAATGATATTATTCCATTGCTTGATAAATTATCTCCTCTTTTGCATGAAGTCATGGCAAGAAGATTAAACTAACGATAAAATATTTACTTCCATATAGCAGCTAGCTAAGCATGGAATGAAGTTTAACTCAGCTTGAAATAGATAGCATAATATAAAGCAATTTACTCTCGGTGTTATATTGCTTGGACCACCTTGAAATTATACTGCTAACGCAGGACAGCTAAAAAATAAAGATCGGTGAAATCATCAAACCCCCATTTTATCTTGTTATGTCAGTGTCTTTTATGTCTAAACCTATTGTAACAATTCTGGGAACAAAGATGCAAGTTTTCTTTTTCCATCTAGGGAGCTGTATGTAGTAAGCAATGAAACCAGCAAATGGGAAAGGGTAGGAGAAAAACTGAAAACAGAGTCTGTCAAGAACATATGCCGCCTGGGTGGAAAATCAGGAGATGATAATTCCCCAGTGTAGAACTGTATGATTTTCATCGTTTATTCCTACTTTTATGTCTTCACTCAACAAATGGTCATTGAGCACCTATTATATACAAATGATTATGCTAGATGTTCTGTGAGATTGGATTTAAACTATAGCAGGTTTTTCTCCTAATTCCCAGCTTCTGAAATATTAAATATATTTGCAAGGTTTTAGTTCTATTGCAATGAAGAGCTCCCTCCATTTCCCCACCTCCTACCCTCCACATACACCTTGAAGGCTCTTTTATAATTACCTGCAAATGGCTGTGAACATGGCACATCCAGGACCGTCTCTAATGACTAACCTTCACAGGTCTATAAAATATTCAGTGATTCAGTATTATTTCTCCTAGTTACATTAATCTGAGTTTGGAGTGAGAAAGGAAGCAGAGAAGAGGAAGCTGGACCTTTTAACAGAAGCGTGTGTTCTTCAAAAAGACTTCAGCCCTCCAGCTCATAATTTTTTCTGGGTGTAGTATCTATGATCTGCTTTTCCAATTCGGGTACAAGTAAGGTCACTCTTATTTTTTCCAATTAATTAAATACCACCTCTTATTATTACTAAGGGACTATTCAGTGCCTGCTTCTTAATGACTACTACCATCACCAAATAATCCAAGAACCTAAGTGGGTTTCCTTGGAGTATAGTATAGTATTCCTGACTGTCAGTTAGCCAGTGGGAGCACTGAGTTTGAGGCCTTCCTTGGCCATCTTAAAGAAACCTTGATGGGGCGCCTGGGTGGCGCAGTCGGTTAAGCGTCCGACTTCGCCCAGGTCACGATCTCGCGGTCTGTGAGTTCGAGCCCCGCGTCGGGCTCCGGGCTGATGGCTCGGAGCCTGGAGCCTGTTTCCGATTCTGTGTCTCCCTCTCTCTCTCTGCCCCTCCCCCGTTCATGCTCTGTCTCTCTCTGTTCCAAAAATAAATAAAAAACGTTGAAAAAAAAAAAAAAAAAAAAAGAAACCTTGAGGGGTGATACCATCTACCTCCACACAATTTACCATCTTCTTCATGGGTTGGCAGACCAGCCTATGGCCTCTTTTTAGGGGACTCCTAAGCAAAGAATGCTTTATTTTTCCATTTAAAAGGTTGTAAACCAAAGGAAAAACAAAAACAAAAAATATGTAATAGAGTCCTTACGTGGCACTCAAAGTCTGAAGTATCTGCTATGTTATACTTTACAGAAAAAATTGTTAATGGCTGGTCTATATTAGCATGACTTTACTATTCTATTGTCACTTTAGAATAACTACTATTTTAGGAGACTTTTGCCCAGGAAAAGAAGTTGCAAATAACTTTATTGTTCATTACAAGAAGGTCTAGAAAGTCTTACCAATTCATCAATAGAAAGCATTGTCTAGAAGTTTATGTCTTAAGACCCTTGAACTCCTTGCCTCAAAATCTTCCTCTGGCTGTGTCCACAAACCTGAAAGTATTAAATTATCATCCTCATCCAATACTAATTAACACTTTCTCCCTCTATTGAAGGACCTATCTTAAACCAGACCTCAAAATTTCAATAGATCAGAATTTATCCTTCCTCCCCCAAAACACTAACAGATTCTGTTGAGGTAGGGGTGGTCCTTAACATGATAAGCAATAAACTCAGCTTGGTCTTACCAATATATTTTTCAAGGGATATTTGGGGAAGGTTAAAGAAAAAAATATTCTGACACTTGTTGAAACGGTAAGGAAGACTTTATTCAGGACTACTTCAATAGGAGTCAAGACTATCATGATAGGGTATAGAGATCATGCTAAACTCTGAATACAGCAAAGAGAGCTGGGGATTTGTAGCCAATGAGCAGAGTGAGGGGTCAGTGGGGACAGAAAATTGCCAGGAGAAAACAGCAAAGTTGCAGGGGTGCATATTCTTGGTAAACCAACAAGAGGATTATTGCTGAAGGCAGGCTGGGGTGATCAGATATCAAGATATCAAGGGGGATGCGGAATTTGATCCATATTGGACACCAAAAGTGATCCATTATTAAGGATCGGGATTCTCCCTAACCTGACTTAGCAAAATTCTTCCTAAGGCTGGGAGATGCAGGTCCGGCAAGGATGGGAGCCAAGGTTGAGGCCTACTTGAGAGTAGGGCTCAGAGAAGCTCAACTATGGTTTAGTAGAGGAGAGAATCTTTGTGAGGAACCAACATTCTCCAGCCACTCTCTACAAAACTATTCTGTTTTTTCTCATTGTGGATACCCTATCTTAAACTATCTTGTTTATTTAGTTGTTTTATGCCTCTGCTACTAGAATTTATGATACTTATTTTGAAAGAGAGAGTGACAGGGGTGTCTGGGTGGCTCAGCTGGTTAAGCGTCCAACTTCGACTGGGGTCATGATTTCACGGCTTGTGGGTTCGAGCCCCGCGTCAGGCTCTGTGCTGACAGCTCAGAGCCCGGAGCCTGCTTCCAATTCTGTGTCTCCCTCTCTCTCTGCCCCTCTCCTGCTTGCACTCTGTCTCTCTCTCAAAAATAAATGAACATTAAAAAAAAGAGAGAGAAAGAGACGAAAACATGGAAGTGAGAGATAGTCCAAATGACTAGAGAGTGTACGAAATTAAGATTGAAATGTATCAGGGGAAGAAGCAGATAACTTGCCCCAGATTTTGTATGAAGTGCTGACTGGTGATCCAAATACTGATTCACATTTACATTTTGTTTTACAGTTTCTAAAGAATTTTTATATACATTGACTTATTTTGACATTTCAGTAGATCTGGGGAGGAAGTAAAAAAAAAATTCAGGTTTAAGAATCAGTGAAAGTCTTGTTATAAACCCTTTCTCTCCAATGTGAGAATATGCATTAGGTTTCCCATTTGTAGAGGTTCTGTGGGAATATAGTGAAATAATATTCATAAAATGTTTAGCATAGCATTCAAATACAGGTACTTGAAGGATGTTAGTTATCATTACCACCACCACCACCATCATCCCACCAGCTCCTTCATAGCATCCTTCCCAAAGAGAGAGGGTAAAACTTCTTAGTTCACTATTGATTTCCCTATCTTATCAATATCTTATTACTCCAGGAAGGTAAAAACTGTACTCAAGACCAATGGGATAATACACGTTAACAGGTAAGACTAAAACTCTGGTCTCCTGAGTTCCTGTCTATAGTCTGTTCCAAGAACATTCAAATGGTTTGGAACTATGCATTAAACCTCAGAGAATCTGGCTCCTCAAAATTGGTAGATACCCAAACTGAGAAACTGTGAAAAGTGGTATGATCTTAGTGAGAATATAAGACAAAATCTGTAAAAAATATTCCCTGGGTACTCAATCCAATCTCTTCTAAAGCAAAGTGAAAATAAATATCAAGGTTTATGTATTCAACAGGGCTATGGCAGACGTGGGAGAGGAACCATGGGAGGATTAGGTCTGTAGCAGAAGCATAAATAAGGTTCTTAATGTGAATTGATACACGTTATTGACGCAACACCCTCAACCCGTCCACACTCATGTGTAAACTCCCTCTCTCTCCCCCTTCCCTCCGTTCTTATAAAACAAAAATGATAGATTGTATCGATTTCCTTAATGCCCTGGAGATCTTGCTCAGTTGGTTATTTTTATTTATCTATTTACTTTTTGGTTTCTAAAATAGAGGTTAATTGAGATTGACACAGGCTTGTGAGGAGCTCAGGGCATTGGCAAGCAATCAGCTTCTGAGATCCTTTATTCTTGACACAGAATCATTGCTTCAACACTGTAGTATCTCAAGTGAAGCACAGTGTCCATCAAGAGTCTCCCCTGTATCGCTTAAAATAAGTATCTCCCATCTTAAGAAACTCCAACTTGCCTTTTGACACATTCTTCCTGTTTCATTAGCCCTTTCATTTCCTCAATTTTTACTTTTATTTTAATAGATAAAACTTCCAAGTCTTCACATCTAAGTAGAGGCAACTAAGGGCAGAGCTGAGGAGCCACTGAGCTCTTCTGCAATTTTACATCTGTTAAGAAATAAGAGCAATAACAAATCTCTGGCACTCAGTTCTCTGAATGAGGACAGCGATAGTCTCCAGTGCTGCAGAATATTCTACTGTGGTCCTGCTTAGTGCCTGCAGAGAATGCTAGCCTTTGTAAAACTGTGATGTATCTGGCAGCCCTATTTCTCTTTTCGTTTTGTAGAAATGGACGTCACAGTAAGTAGGATTGGAGAAAAATATATGAAGTCCTTATCCAGGTGTAATACCAAGGCAGAATCACTGGATGTTTGATCCTAAAATATAAATGACACTTGAAACTCATTATATTCACTTCCTTTCTCCTTATTTAGCACTTCTGGAAAATTGGACACAACATATAGGGAAATCGTACTTATTCTTGGTGAAATGGTTGGTCTATGGTCACTCCATGTTAATAGTGATAACTAGGAGTTGAAACCAGAGGGAGCATCATGAGGTAGATCTATGTGAGGACCTGTAGTATTTCTGAGTAGTCTTTTTTTTTTTTTTCTTGAGGACACCAATTTCTCTTTCATGTTTGTCCCTCCCCTGCCCTTGACACCTGGTCCTGAGATCCTGAGAGGTCGCTTGGTAATTACCTCCTAAGTAGGTCTTAAATTTTTTTTTAAGTAGGTCTTAAAGTTTAAGGTTTCTCACACACACACAAAAAAAACCAATAACAACAAAGGTCAAATAGGTATGTTCAAGTTTCATAGAAAAATTAAATATTTATTCCCTGAGGCCAAAGAACTTTATGTAGTGTTCATACCAAGAATCGATTTTAGAGACAAATTGTGAGAATGTTCGGGGCAAGCTCCTAAAATGGAAATGTTGAAAATGTCCCTGTAAAGAAATTACCACAGGAATAGGGAGCCAGCCCACGAAAGCACTATTTCCTTCTCTCAGATCTTCGCTCAGAACTCAATTGCTCCTTTGCCAACACTAAAAGGGGCAGTTTTTGAACTTTTTGTTGAAAAGAGAGTATACAGTTGACATAAACAATCTGTCAAGAACAGGGACACAGAAGCATAATGATTTTGTTATTTTTACATTTTTTTTGTTTGTATGCATTTTTAAAAAAAGTTTAAATGAATTTAAATATATGGAGAAGTTGAACCATTGTAGGGTGAACACCCACCCACTCTCTACTTAGATTTTATATTTCATCTTTTACTTTATTTCAACTAATGCTGTCCATCAACCCATTCTTCTAACCACCCATCAGTCCATCCTATTTTGTTGAAGCATTTCGTACACAGTGATGGGATTGAGTACTTTATACCCCTACACACACTAGCGTATGTTTCATTTGTTTTTGTTCATAATTCTGATTACAAGAAATCTCTGTAAGGAAGCTAAGTATTGTGAAGGGTAGATTAACAAAACTGGTCTCCATGCCCAACCATTATGATGATCTAATTATTGTCTATTATATTTTAATATTTGTAAAATAATATATAGTTTCAAATTACATCATTTCATTTCATAAAATCTGACAATCCTACCACACATATTAGAAAAGCACGAACTATTTTGAAGTATTTTACAATGGAATTACATTAATAACTGAAGCTTTCTGCTCCTTCCCCTATTTCTAGTCCCATTCTCTAGGGATAAATTATTTCTGCTGTTTTTGTTTTCACTTATACTGTTGATGATCACCAGAAGTCTAAGTAATATGTTAGAATTCCATTTTGGGAAGCACCAGATTTAGACCACAAAACTCTGCTGTAACTGGTGAGAAATTCTACCTCATATTTGCCTTCCTCGGCCTGATATTTAAAAATATTTCTTTTAGGGGCACCTGAGGGGCTCGTTTGGTTGAGTGTCCAACTCATGGTTTCAACTCAGGTCACGATCTCACGGTTCATGGGTTCCAGCCCCACATCTGGGTCTGGGCTGGCATCTCTGAGCCTGCTTGGAATTCTGTCCCGCTTCTCTCTCTGCCCCTCCCCCTCCTCTCACTCGCTTGCTCAGTCTCGCTCTCACAAAATCAGTAAATAAACTTTAAAAAATAAAAATATTTTAGTGTTTGATTTTACTTACATGTGCAACTGTAAACAATATTCCTAAACTCCTGTTTCTTGCTCTATCAACTCTAGCAAGTATTTCTTAACATCTCTGTATACATCATAGGAGAAAACTGCTACATTTAAAACTACCCCGTACCTCTCCTTAACCATCCTACAATAGTAGGAAACTATGATTATATGGATTTGGGCATTTGGCAGGTATTTTCTCAAAAATAAGCAAAATGAATCTGTCATTTCAAGGTAAAACAATCAGTTACTAATGATACAATTTAAGTTTTCAGTTACAATTAGAATTTTGGAAAGCTTATATCCACCACCAGAGCTTCATGGCTCTAGATACTAAAAGACTTTTCTGATCACCTCAGTGGTCGTATTTACCAGTGTGAGCTTTATTGTGTAACTGTATCAACATTCAGAAGATCTGTATCACTACTTGAGCCACTAATTTCTTTTTTTTTTTTAATTTTTCAAATGTTTATTTATTTTTGAGAGAGAGAGGGAGAGAGAGAGAGAGAGCACCAGGGAGGGGCAGAGAGAGACAGAAACACCGAATCCCAAGCAGGCTCCAGGCTCAGAGCTGTTAGCACAGAGCCCGACGTGGGACTCGAACCCAGGAACTGTGAGATCATGACCTGAGCCGAAGTCGGATACCCAACCGACTGAGCCACCCAGGCACCCCTTGAGCCACTATTTTCTAAGTGATTCATTTATATGTTATATAATCTTTCAAGAGTAAATGCTATTCATACTGCAAGATAGAACAACAGATTTTCATGTGATAAAGAATGAAAAGTTCACTGGTATCCTTTTATATCCCACATTGCAACTAAACTTTAAAAAATGATTGACTTTGAGTTTTGGTGTAGTCTCAAAGATGACCAAAATGATCTAAAAAGGTTATGAAATTGCTCCTGTCTACAAGTACACATCTGTGTGAGGTCAGCTTTCTTCATATACAGCAACCACAAAGCCAACTCCAAGCTGATTAAATGCAGAAGCAAATAGGAGAATCCAGTTGTCTATGGAGCCACACATATTTGCAAATATGTAAAACAATGTTATTCTTCATTAAATTTTTGTTTTGAAAATATAGTTTTTTAAGTAAAATTGCTGTGTTAATTTAATGGATTGCTGCTATTTTAAAATATTTACATTTTTCATCAGTCTTAGTTTTTAACATATTATAAATATAACTTAATAAAAGCTCTTTGCAATCCTCGTTAACTCTCTACAGTGGTCCCCCTGGCTGTCTTTAAAAAAACAAACAAACAAAAACCGACAACAACAAGAAAAACAGGTCAAAATCTCCTGTCCAATGACAATTTTTCTACTATTTTCAGTACCCCTGTGGTTTTATTCCCTTTAAATACTTCTTGGCTATATAAAAGTGTTATTATTACCATCATGATCATGATTGTTATTACAGTAGGGTTTAGGTGAAACCAGCTTAACACAGGGCCACCAAAGTCAACTTCATTTTGAATAAATCATAATGTCTAAAATATTACTTATTTTTAAAGTTTATTTTATCTTGAGAGAGAGAGCACAAGCAGCAGGGGTGTAGAGGGGCAGAGAGAGGGAGAGAGAGAGAGAATCCCAAGCAGGCTCCGTGTTCTATGCTGAGCCCAATGCGGGGCTCAATCTCACAATTGTGAGATCATGACTTGAGCCAAAATCAAGAGTCAGATGTTTAACCAATTGAGACACCTAGGTGCCCCTAAAATATCACTTTTTGATATCAAATATATAAATTGGGTATAATTTTTTTTCCACTTTATGAACAAATTCATTGAGGTATAGGAGATAAAGATATAAATACATGCTTTATATATGTTCAGAGCTGGTTTTCAGTGTGAGAAACAGCATGATATAGTAGGAAAAAGATAAAATTCAGGAGTCTTATACAGTTACTGTTACTATGGGTTTTGAGCTACAACTTTACATTTTTGCAATTCAGCTCTCCCATTTGAAATAGATGTTACATCCATGTTCCTAGAAGATTCTTTTGATCTATACTTTACTGTGGTGTTTTATTTCATTTAGTAATTAACAAAAAAATCATCATCTATATTTAGAAACTGAAGAGCTTTTAGGAGTGCTGAGGGACACAAAGATATGTAAAATGGAATCATCACCCTCAAGAAACTTCTAATTTATTTGGATAGGAAGAGAATGTAAACAGAAATTAAAAGGTAACAGTGATGGGATTTTTTTCTTTCTTCTTCCCCCCTCCTTTTTTTTTCATTCCTGTGGAAATAAAGACTCACCAAATGAGGAAAACAAAGGGCATTTATTTAGAACTTGCTATAACAATGGAGTCAGCCACTCCATTAGCCTTTTGGTAAAGACTCCAGGTAGGCAGGGGGGTGGGAACGTTTTAAGGTGGAAGAAAGGGAAGCATCAGGTGGGCTGAACTGGAGGCTGTTGGTAGGAGGAAGCCTGAGGTAGGCTCACAAGAAGCAGGGCATCTTATGTAACTAGTAATGGGCACATATTTGGCCTTCTGTGGTTGGTGCTAAGTTGGAAGCGGAGACAAAAATTTAGGAACAAACATTAGGCAAGCTGTCAGCTTTTAATCAAATGCCAGCCATTTGGCGCTCACTGTTACAGAAGTTTTTGTTTACTTTCCTAGGTTGTTATTAGAGCTCATGGTTTCACCTTCCCCAACTCTTGCCTTGTAGGCAGGTGTCCTAGGCTGTTCATTGCAGAAAAATAGGGTGCTATGGGTTGTGGGTCAGAAATCTTTTTATTTAAGTTTATTTATTTTGAGGGTGGGGAGAAAGGGCAGAGAAGGAACGACAGAGAGAATCCCAAGCAGGCTCCATACTCTCAGTGCAAAGCCTGACACAGGGCTTGAACTCACTGTGAGATCATGACCTGAGCCAAAAATCAAGAGTTGGACACTTAACCAACTGAGCCACCCAGATGCCCCCAGAAGTCTATTTTATGTAAGGTCTGGATGTTGTCTGTTTATTCATTTTCTCTCTTCTTGTCTCCTGTATTCTTCCCTCCCTGTCTTTAGCTTTATGGTTTGTGTTCATTCTTTTGGTTTCTGGTTCCTGAGAGAGGAAAAAAGGAAGGAAGAAAGCGCAAAGGAGAGAATAGGAAGAGAACAATAGTGGGCTACAGTGAGTCTGGGACTCACAGGCCACAAAAGTGTCCCTGTGGGTAACAAAGGACGTTTTTAAACTGAGGAAGTTCCATGTTTACTATGAAGTTATACTGCCTTGTAAATACCACATGTCCCTCCTCTCCCTTCCTCCCTCAAATTGCAGTCCCCAGCTACCACGTCCAGAAGAGTGCAGTGAGAAGTATACCTGACACGTGTGTGTGTGTGTGTGTGTGTGTGTGTGTGTGTGTTGTGTCATTTTGTTAAGAATGAGCAAGTAGCACACCCAGATGCCTGGATAAGTTAGGTAGATAACCATTCATTGACATGATCCCTCCTGGCAGATAAGCACCAAGCAAAGTTCACTGTTGACCATAAAGAAATAAAAAGGAAAAGATAAAAACAAAAACAAAAACAAAAAACCCACAAAATCGGATGATCTGAAAACCTTAGCACCAGCCATTATAGTGGCTAAAATGAATAACCAGTTAACTGTGGTAGACGACCTGGGCCTCACCTCCCCCATTCTCATTTCCAGCAAGTTGTCCTTTTCAGAACTGCCCCTCTGAGGGATGGAAACACTCTCTGTGACACATGTGATTTTGCCCTTTAATACAGGCCCGACCAAGCTGTTAAAGTTCACACTCTCTTGGCTGTGATTTTCTCCATTTTATGGTTCTCAGCCTTGTGTGACTCTACCCTCTTCAACACACTTTCCCTGCTTCCATCACAAGGGATCAATTTTAGATTTATAGCAAAAGGTAACAATCATTTTTATAAAAACAAAACAAAACCCATGAAAACAATAGGGAAGGCTCACAAAGTTTGATTTAGTGTCCTCACAAATTCAGTTAAAACTTTGAAAAAGGAAAAAGTGAGAAAACTACTGAACACCCACTTAGAGCCTTCTGAGCACCGAAAACAGACTATTTGTTCTGATCCTGCCAGGATACCCATTCTCTTTTCACTGGGAAAGAGGAAGGTAGTGATTCCTCCAATGTATTAGAGTTTGAAATCTATTAGATTTTCAAGCTATGTGCCTCCCTCCTTGTAAAATCTGTGGGTTTTTTTTTCATTTATTTGCATTTTAATTCATTTTTAAGAACACTTTGTTGGAAGAAAATATACCAGAGAAACGGCAATGGAGTCAGATAGCATGGTTCTGGCTCTGTCACTTACCAGCTGTAGGATCTTTAGGAAGTCATTTAATTTGTCTGCACCTCACTATCCTTCATTAACAAAATGTGATAATAATGTGCCTGGCTCATAAGGGCTCTATAGACTTAAATGAGATGATTTATAAAAAGTTCTTAGCCCATTGTCTCTTTAGCATATCCCAAGGTCTCGATCAATGTTAAAAGTAATAATGGGTAAAAACTGGAAGAATGGAAATGACTTTTTAAAGAAATCTAGTGTTTATGAAGCAATGTGAGGAGAAAGATTCATTCAGTAGGTAATTATTTCTTTCAAGTTTTCTGATACTGAGATTTCTAAACCACTTATTCCTTAATTTCTTACTCCTGCCAAAATTTAATTTGCTCAAACAAACAGACTCTATACCAAGCTTAGGGTATTATGGATATTCTACATATTTTGGGCTTTCCCCTTGGGTTTCTTTATAATTAAAAAAAAATTGTGGCTGTGATATAGGCTTTAAGCTAAAGACTTTATCATGAAGAGTGCATGACTATTAGAAATGTTCATTAATTAAAGTCATGTTCATCTTCCTCTAGTCATGTATAATTATTTGTCTATTTTGGTTGAAGGCTCCCAAGTTTATTAAAATCACTGTGAGTGTGAATTGTCCTGTCAAGGGGCCATTCTTGGTCAATATTATTTATTCAGTTAAGTATGTAGAAAGGCCCAGGGAGCTCAATCAACAAAGTAATTAAATGTTACAATACAATGATTATCATGACTCCCAATGTAACGGTTATCTCTGGACCACCAGTTTTTATGTTAACGACTTCACACCAATAGAACAAGTATCTGTCCTGTTCATTTCCATATTCTCACAATCAAACCGTGACACATGGGTAGGTATGGGATATTTACTGAGATGAATTAAGATAAATTATCACAATCCCCTTTTTAAAAACATGACCATTACTGAACATCAAACCTTTGAAAAAAAGAACGTCTCTTTAGACTAAATAATAAGGTTTCTTGCCTGCTATGGGATATTGTAAATTTTGAATTGAAAAGTAGGTGGTTTGGGAGACAGGTTATTCTAGCATATTGGAATATAAAAAGCCCAAGGATTAAGGTAAAAAAAAAAATCTAAGAATACATTTTCTTTTTAACTAGAACTACTTTGAGATTAAAAGATCAAGTTTTTTCAAGTGGAATATAGGAAACATGAGAAATAATACAAAAAATGACTGTCTTCTAAGTTTATTGTTCCTATTTTGAACACGCTGTTATGCTTCCTAAATTTTCCTATTGATCCATCTATTCATTCATACTGCCACCCATCTGTTCAACAAGAAAAATATGTATTTAGGGCTAAAGGCCAGTCATCAATGGACTCTGTCCAAGTCTCATGGAGCATCTGGTCTTGTGTGCCACCGGAGAGGAGTTAGGAACAGACCAAAGTAACTAATGCTACCGCATTATGGGTAGAAGTGAGGTAAATGCTTGGAAGGAAAGGAATCTTGTCTAGCCTGTGGACTGGGAAAGCTTAGCCTGTCTAGCCTGTGGACTGGGAAAGTTTAGCCTGTGGACTGGGAAAGTGGTGGCTGAGTAGATACTGGGGTTTATGATGAATTTCCTCAATAATCAAGAGAGGAGGGGTATTCAGATATAGGGAACGGCATGTATCAAGCTCCTCTTACAGGAGGGAACATGGTGCATTGGAGGAATCTCAGGAGTGCCAGTGGGACAAGATTCCAGAGAATGAGGCTTCAGAGTTGGTCAGAAGCTTGGCCACCTAGTCCTGTAAGGACATTTGTTTTCCTTGTTCTTAGTGCAATGGGAGACACTAAAGGGTTTTAGACAGGGGTGGAATTGGGGAAACACAATCTTACATTTTTGAGAAAATTTAGCTTCATTTTAGGAAAGGAATTATAGATTTGGAAGACCCAGTAATAAGCTATCATAGGGAAATATAATAGGTAAGAGAGGATACAGCTTGGGTAGCCTTCTACCATGAGTATGAAAAGAAGGGATGGAATTTGAAAGATACCCATAGCAAAAAGGCTTGGAATGGCCCATGGCACTGAATGAGAAATGAAGGTTGATGAAGAGAGTTAAGGTTACCCCAAGGATTCTGATTTCTATAACTGGATGGATAATGATGCTATTCTTCTCAGATAAAGGCACTGAAGGAGAACCAGATGTTTCACCCTGTACCTGGACAGTGAATCATGAAATCAGTTTTGGTTTTGTTGTATTTCAAGTAAATTTGAGTTATCCAGGTAGAGGGTACTAGGTAGGCAGTCTTATACATGGGTCTGGAGCTCAGAGGAGAGGTCTGGGCTGAAGACCATGGACATATTAATACCACTTTAAAGCATGGGGTAGGATAAAATTCTTAAGTGATATTATAAAGGAAGAGTCTGAACTTTAAGATAACAAATGCCTGTGTTGAAGGGAAAAAAATGAAAGAAGCCCAGAGAGAATGACTAAAAAGGCAAGAAGAAAACTAAGACAAGGAATTCCAGAGGCTGATTGAAGAGTGTTTCAAAAAGGAGGCAATGGAGAACTCTGTCAATGCTCCTGAGAAGCCAAGTAATATGGCATTTATGGAGAATTCCAGTAATGGCTTTTTTTTTAGATGTTTATTTTGAGAGAAAGAGAGAGGGAGAACACAAGCATGGGAAGGGAAGAGAGAAAAGATTCCCAACAGGCTCCACATTGTCAGTGCAGAGCCTGACATGGGGCTCGATCTCTCGAACCATGAGATCATGACCTGAGTGGATATCAAGAGTTGGATGTTTAACCAATTGAGCCAGCCAG
Source organism: Neofelis nebulosa (assembly GCF_028018385.1). Taxonomy (NCBI): domain Eukaryota; kingdom Metazoa; phylum Chordata; class Mammalia; order Carnivora; family Felidae; genus Neofelis; species Neofelis nebulosa. Next base: position 48,685,703 of record NC_080784.1, read on the forward strand.
GTGCTCCCGATAATGGTTTTTTCAATGCAGTGGCTGGGAAAGACTAGATTTTAAATTTTTATCTAAATAACCAATTGGGAATGGAGATTAAACATTTGCCAGTGAAAGAGAGGAAATAGGGGGGAGGAGTTTTGAAGAGCTTGGGGGTCCAGAGAGAGTTTTTACTAATATGGCAGATTCTACAGCATGTTTAAATATCAGAGGAAAGGTAGGAGTTGAGTTGATCATGGTTTCCAGGGCAATAGAAGCAAACAAACCAAAGTGCTCTTCTTTACAACAACAAGTATCAACTTGCCTACATTTGTACCTATTTTCTCCCCCTTGTCGCTGATAAAACAACACACTATGCCTCCTCTGGTCTAAGGTCAGACAGTTTATCCATATGTTCATTGGAATCCACCTGCTCACCACTTCTTAAAAACTGAATGAGAGAAGGGGAGTGCTGAAATTTTAAGGACAGTGAAGAAAGTGTGAAATGGTTGTTCCAGAAGGTGGGAGAATGAGTGAACTGGAGACATACTGAGACCTCACTTGAAGTTGGGAATTTTAAGTGTTCCTGGAAATCAATTTGCCCTTTTGTACCGAGTAGCGTTAGGCTATTGGGGAAAAGCTGTGGGCAAAGAAAGCAGTAAGGTGTCTTCTAGGTTGACACTTGGTTGAAAGGAGTGATAAAAATGGTGGAGAAAAGCATATTGCCAAAGCAGACCATAGAGACTTAGCTGGATAATAGGAGAAATTGGAAGGGTAGAGACCTGGAGGTCTGGGAGAATGTGAAGGGTTTACTACACAAGAAAACCAAATGAGCTGAAAAGTTTGCAGCAGAAGTACATGAGGACAAAACAAAACAAAAAAAAAAAACAAAAACAAAAACAAAAAAAAACACACAAAAAGAAAAACAAGCTAGGAGAAAGAAAAGTGGTAGTTATTAGGTTGATGTTTGTGAATTTGTGATTAAAAAAAAATTAACTATTTATTTTGAGACAGAAAGCTCAAGTGGGTTAGGGGCAGAGAGATAAGAGAGAAAATCCCAAGCAGGGTCCACACTGCCATCACAGAGCCCGATGTGGGGCTCAAACTCATAAACCATGATATCATGACCTGAGCCAAAACCAGAGTCAGACACTTAATACAACTGAGCCACCCAGGCACCCCAGAATTTGTAATTTTAAAAAATATTGAGAGGGAGAGAGCACAGCATGCATTCATGGGGGGGGAGGGGGCAGAGAGAGAGAGAGAGAGAGAGAGAGAGAGAATCCCAAGCAGGCTCTGTGTCTTCAGTGCAGAGCCAGATGTGGGGCTCAGTCCCATGAACCTCAATATCATGACCTGAGTTGAAATCAAGAGTTGGTGTCTTAACTGACTGAGCCCTGAATCTATAATTTATAAGTTCAGGTAGTAGAAAGGCCCAGGTTATTTCTATGGGAGCAGGTAACCAACGTGGGGTAGAAGAAACCATCACTGAAGAGAAGACAACAAAAGATAGATCAGGTAACATAAGGATTTTGAAGTCACCTTGGATGGGTTTAGAGCTTGCAGTAGTGTGGAGGACTGCTGTCCATTACTAAAGTATATAATAATAGGTCTGAATGGCTAGTAGGTTGGTGTATGTGGGCAGAGGATAGGGTGGCATAATGTAATGGCACAGACACTGAACTACCAAGCTTTCAAGATGGCAGGAAAGACATGTGTATTAAAACCTTATCAGCAATAAACATGACAAATGCTCCAGAATGATCCAAAGCACAGAGATTCTCATAATAGAATGGAGGGTGCTATTTGGGAAGTGGATTCAAGGAGGACCTCCTAAGTGACATGGAATTTTAGTTGCTAGTACTAATATGATCTGTTGCTGTTAACCTATTTGGATTCAAATGCCAATTCCTGTAACAAGAAGTATGTTCCTTTAATGTGCAAGTACAACTCCCGTATCAAGAAGACTTTATTATCTCCAAACACAGGTCTTCTCTCTTGTGCTAAACTACATCTTAAATAAACAATAGCCTTAATCAGATTGTACCATTTCCAGTGGTTTCAAAGTCTTGAATTTTCATGGTCAGTGAATTGCTTCCAAAGCCATCAAGTAGGATGACAAATTCTCTGGAATATCCAAAGTCCAATAAGGGATTGCTTAGGGATCAACTGGGGGCATCGTCCTGGGCATGCCCGTCAGAGGAATGCCTGGCTTCACAATTATGTACCTCTCACATGAAAGTTCTTTTCAACTCCTTGTCTTTGTTGGATGCACATGGTTAATGAAAAAATGCTTTGTTTGCTGCATTATTCCTGCCATACTTATGGTTCCTGGCAAGTAATTTATTTAGTCACAGTGTTGTTTCTGAGTATTATAGTCTTCTTTACTCACTTTTAATGTGTAAAGTGCTTTAAAAACATTGCAAGCATCAAAGCAAAAGATGCAGCACCGTGTCTCATTCTCCAGCATTGCCACAGGGCTCAATAATCTATAGATCATGTAATAATTTCATTTAGTAGCACAATAAAAGTCAAATTAGTTTCCATGAGACAGTTATGTATGGTAATCTGGATTACTGTGGCCTCCTACTGACTGTATTAGCATTGTAATGTTATTTCTGCTTCTGGGATTCTGGTGGAATTTTTTCCTTCAGTTTATATTTATTGAATAATTATGAAAACTGAGTTCGTAAAGTCTTGAAGAAATGGATTTATACAAAAAAAATTAATGTGCAGTGATAACGATCTTAACTTCCAATGTATCATTTATTTCCTTTAAAGAAGTTACATTAACTATGGGCTTTCAAAGTAGCTGAAATGTGCCTCAGTGAGTCTGCAGCTGAAAAGAACAGTTAAAGCCTATGTTGCTACCTGTTAGGGCTGGTGTTTGCCAGAGGCTTTCAAAGCTCTTTGAGTTCATATTATAAAACTTATTGAACTGTGGGGAATTTATACGGTTGCTTAAAGGCCAGAACTGTCAATGCAAATCCCAGTGGCCACTTCTGTAGACATTGACAAAGCTTAATATATATATAAAAATGCAAACGATGCAATCAAATAACCAAAGGAATTAAAAAACATTCTAGTATGGTTAACGTATAGGGTCATGTTAGTTTCAGGTGTACAACATAGTGATTCAACAATTCTATGCATTACTCCCTGCTCATGGTAAGTGTACTGTTAATCCCCTTCATCTACTTCACCCATCCTCCTACTCTTTGGTAACCATCAGCTTCTTTTCTACAGTTAAAAATCTGTTTCTTGGTTTGTCTCTTTTTGTGGTTATTGGTTTTTGTTTTGTTTCTTAAAGTCAACATATGAGTGAAATCACGGTATTTATCTTTTTCTGACAGACTTATTTCACTTGACATTATACTCTCTGGATCCAGCCATGTTGTTACAAATGGCAAGCATTTATTCTTATTTATGGCTGAATGATAGTCCACTAAATGTATATCAAGAACATCTTTATCCATTCATCTATCAACGGACACTTAGGCTGCTTCCAGAAGTTGACTATTGCAAATAACGATGCAATGAACAGAGAGATTGCATAGATCTTTTAGAATGAGTGTTTTCCTATTCTTTGGGTAAATACCCAGTAGGGGAATTATTAAATTACTGGATCATAGCATAATTCCATTTTCAATTTTTTAAGGAACCTCCGTATTATTTTCTACAGTGCCTGCACCAGTTTACATTCCCACCAACAATGCATGAGGTCTCCTTACTGAATCAATTAAAAAAATAAATAATGTTGGAGTTCTTATTCTACCCAACTTCAACACCTCCTATAAAGCTGCAATAAGCAAGACAGTTTCATTTTGGCAAAAAGGCAGACATGTAGATCAATAGGATAGTCCAGAAACAACCCAAAACATAGATGGTCAACATAGGTTAACATTTTTGACAAATTGCAAAAACAATTTAGTGGGAGAAAAAAAAGTGTTTTCAACAAGTGGTCCTGGATCAATTGTATACCCACATGGGAAGCAAAAAAACAAAAACAAAAACAAAACAAAACCAAGGACAAAAACAAAAAACAACAGCCATTATAGCACAAGATACACAAAGATTAATTTGAAATGAATCATAGGCCTACATCTATAAAACTACTAGAAAACATAGAAAAATTTTTGTGGTCTTGGGGTAGAAAACCTTTTCTTAGGAGCCTCTGGGTGGCTCAGTAGGCTAAGTGTCCAACTCGTGGATTCAGCTCAGGTCATGACCTCAGAGTTTTTGAGTTTGAGCCCTACATTGGGTTCTAAGCTGATAGTGCAAAGCCTGCTTGAGATTCTCTCCCTCTCTTTGTTCTTCCCCTGTTTCTTCTCTCCTTCTCTCTCTCTCTTCTCTCAAAAATGAATAAACATTAAAAAAAATTAAATAAAACTCTCTCCCAAAATAAGTAAGCTTAAGTAAAAAAAAATATAAGTTTTCTTAAAACACAAGAAGTATGAACCATAATAGCAAAACTTGATGTGAATCAAAATCAAAATTAAAAATGTTTGTTGTTTAAAAGACACCATTTAGGGGCTCCTGGGTGGCTCAGTCAGTCAGACCTCCAACTTTGGCTCAGGTTATGATTTGATCCCTGTGTTGGGCTCTGTGCTGATAGCTGAGTGCCTGGAGCCTGTTTCAGATACTGTGTTTCCCTCTCTCTTTGCCCCTTCCCCACTTGAGCTCTGTCCCTCTCTCTCTTTCTCTCTCTCTCTCTCTCTCTCTCAAAAATAAACATTAAAAATAAACTAAAAGACATGATTTAAAAAAAATCAAAAGAAAAGACTGGGAGAAAACATTTGGCACAAATATGTCAGATAAATGAGATAAATATATGTTTATATATATTACATGTTAAAAACCTTTTAATAAGACAAATAATCCTACTTAAAATATAAGATTCCAACAGCTATGCTCAACATCTTTAGTCATCAAAAAAATGAGAACTGAAATACAATGATATTCTACTATATATCCATTAGAGTAAAATGAACCCTAAGAACATTGAGTGTTGACAAAGACAGGACACAATGGAACACTTAAACACTGCTAGTGTGAAAGTAACATGGTTACCCACTTTAAAAAAGAGTTTGGTGGTTTCTTTGAAGTTAAACATACCTATGATCCAGATAGTCTCCTCTTAAGTATCTACTTAAGAGAAATGAAAGCATTTGTTTACAAAAAACGTGTACACAAATGCTTATAGCAGCTTTACTTGTACCCCAAAACTAAAACAGATAAACCAATTATAGTATATTCATACAGTGGGATACTCATCACCAATAAAAAGAAATCAACTTGGATATACAAAGAAAATGAACTCTCAAAAATTATTATGTTCAGGGGCGCCTGGGTGGCTCAGTCAGTTAAGTGTCAAACTTTGGCTCAGGTTATGATCTCATGGTTCATAAGTTCAAGCCCCAGGTCCTCCTCGGTGTGGATAGCTTGGAGCCTGGAGCTGCTTCAGATTCCGTGTCTCCCTGTCTCTCTGCCCTCTTGTGCTTGCACTCTCTCAAAAATAAACAATAAAAAAATTATGTTGAGACAAAAAAAAGTTCATGCTCTTTTTAGTCCATTCATATAATATTCTTTAAAATTAAGACAGCTTTGTGATGATAAAAAGGACAGTGATTGCCTGGAGACAGTGGTGAGAAAGGGCTGAATTATAAAAGGGGATGAGGACATTTTGGGGAGCTATGAAGATGTTATTTTATTTGTGGTGGTGGTTTCATTAGTCTATTACATCTATTAAAATTCAACGTGTTGTACACATTGTATTTTAATTCTATCTCAATGAAACTATAAAAAAAAAAGACAAGAGGGAGAGAGGGGAAGAGGGCGGGAGGAGGGGTTGATAGAGAAAGAATGAAGTTGGGTATAGCTTAAAAATGTCTAAGAAAATTTCATCTAAATGATCATAATGAATAGTTGCAAATTGGAATCCATGAAGCCAGAGCACTGCTACTATGAATTGTCAGCGATTCAGCAAATTATCTGAGCCACACTTTCTCAGCTAAAACCAGGGGACAATAATGATTCCAGTCATAGTGATGCTGTGAGGATGCCAAACGTGATTTATGAAATGCGCTGGACGTAAAATAGCACTAGAAGAGTTATATTGTTTTTCTTTTGTTGGTAGTATTAAGGCAAAGTTTAGTCCTCCTTGAGAGCTGTCCTTTTAGTGACAGGCTAAAGAATGAAATGGATTTGCAAGAATTTGCAGTCCATCGATATCTGATGAAATTCAAAAATAGCTCATACAGGGTGCCGGGGTAGCTCAGTTGGTTGAGCCTCAGTCTCTTGATTTCGGCTCAGGTCATGATCCCAGAGTCCTGGGATCAAACCCCTCATGGAGCCTGGCGTCAGACTTCATGCTGAGCATGGAGCCTGCTTGAGATTCTCTCTCTCTCTCTCTCTCTCTCTCTCTCTCTCTCTTTCTCTCTCTCTCTCTCTCTCCCTCCCTCCCTCCCTCTCTCCCTCCCTCCCTCCCTCCGGTCCCCTCTCCCACTCCTGCTCTCTGTCTTGGGAAAAAAAAATGGTTCCTATCAAAGCAGGAGACCTCCAGTGTTTTCAAAACATTTGTTATTTTGTTATCATTCCCCTAAGGATGATTTGGCAAAAAATTACAGTCTTCTCCCTCACTGTTCTCCATTAAGGGTCACACACCATTCTGCTAGCAAGGATTGTTTCCATTCTTCCCCAAAACATCTTTTTTCTCCTTTGTAAGTAATATTGCCCCCTCCCCTCCCACTTAAAAATACATACCCTATACTAAGTGTAAGGGGTTACATTTCACATAATTATTACATTGGCAAAATATATGTGAACATTTGGTAGCAATATAATTTGTCATCCAACCAAAAACCTCTCTTTAGAGAATGGTGGTACTATTCAAGGGTGTGAGATAATAGAAAATATACATCTTGGTCTAGGACCCTGGCACAGAACACATTTGTGTTCCTGCCACAGGGCTCCTAAAATCCTTGTTATTTCCTAAGTGAAAATAATAGTAGAAACAGTCTTGTTCTATTCAGCTCTTGTTCTATTCTGGGTGGGCTAGAATGGCTCTAGGCTAGGGGCTGGTCAGAAGAAAGATGAAAAGGTTGGAATTTTTAGCCTCACCCTTCATCTTCCAAATAGGAGAGAGGGGCTAAAAAGGGAGTTAATAATTGATCATGTCAGGGCACCTGGGTGGCTCAGTTGGTTGAGCAACTGTATTTTGGCTCAGGTCATGATCTCATGCTTATGGGATCTCATGGTCTTGGGATTCTCTCTTTCTCTTGTGCTCTGCTGCTCCCCAACTCATGCTTACGCTCCCTGCCCCCCACAAAATAAATAAACTTAAAAAGAACTGATTGTGTCTACATGATAAAGCCTCTATAAATCCCAATAGTAGGGGTTTCACAGAGCTTCCAGACTGGAAAACACATCCAAAGTGGGAGGGTGGTAGACCCCAACTCTACAGGGACAGAAGCTCCTATGTCAGAGACACTTCTAGGTCCCACCCTATGTATTTCATCTGGGTGTTTATTTTTATCCTTTTTCATATCCTTTAATAAACTGGTAAACACAAGCACATGTTGCCCTGAGTTCTGTGAGCCATTCTAGCAAGTTAATTGAACTCAAGGAAGGGATCATTGGGACCTCCAATTCGTACTGAAATCCAACCAAAGCTCTGTGTAATAAGGGACCTACTACTCTTGACTGGCATCTGAAGTAGGGGTGAGTCAGTCTTGTGGAGCTGAGCCCTTAACCTGTGGGGCCTGACACTATCTCCAGGTAGGTGGTGTCAGGATTCAGTTGAATTGTAGGATATGGAGTGTCACAGAATGACTCCATGTGGGGAGAAACCTCCATGGTGACCAGAAATGTCAGAAGTGTTCTGTGTGACCAGTAAAGGAAACCTACAGGATAGAAACACAGTAGGGCAGAACTGGGTTCTTTCTTGCATAGGAAAACAAACAAACACAACAGCAAAAAAAACCCCACGATAGTTCCTAATAGACATTGGGTATAAACTCAGACGGTCTCAGGCTAGCTGGGACCTGTGGTCACTCTAAATAAATATTGAGAGCATATATCCAATGGCTATTGTTACATATGCATTTCATGTTCTTATAAAATTTTTTCAATGTTTATTTTTGAGAGAGCATGAGCAGGGCAGGGCCAGAGAGAGACGGAGACACAGAATCAGAAGCAGGCTCTAGGCTCTGAGCTGTCAGCACAGAGCCTGACCCGGGGCTCAAACTCACAAACCACGAGATCTCGACCTGAGTGCAAACCACGAGATCTTGACCTGAGCGTAAGTTTGATGCTTAACCAACTGAGCCATCCAGGCGCCCCAGCATATATGCATTTCTTATCCTAGTTAGGTAACATGTACTTGTAGTCTGAAAACTGAAAGTTTTGAATGGAAGCCTGAGTAATCGGCAGTGTGTACATTGTTTCTAGATCTCAACCTCATGGTGTTGTATGGCCAGCACTTCAAAATCCTCCTTCCAAAAGACACTTTTGGACTTGCGTGAACAATTTTATGCACCCGGAGTCTGATTCCTATGCCGTACCTTTCGACCAATAATTTGGAGTAGTATGCAGTGGTATTAAATCAACTGCTTACTTCAACTTTTATTTATTTATTTATTTATTTATTTATTTATTTATTTATTTATTTATTTGAAGGGGAGAGGGGGCAGAGGGGAGACGGCAGAGGGCAGAGAATGTGAGCAGGGGAGGGGCGGAGAGAGGCAGCTGGAGTATCCGAAGCGGGCTCTGTGCTGCCAACAGAGAGCCCGATGCGGTGCTCGGAGTCATGAACCAGGAACTCAGGACCTGAGCCGAAGTCAGAGGCTTAGTCGGAGCCACCCAGGCGCCCCCTTTTATTAAATGTTTTTATATTTAAATCAACCACTTACAAATTAGTAACTAAAGGGAAATAAATATATTATATTTTCATCAGGAGCTATCTTTCAGGGAACTAAATTAACTGCAGCTATTGAAGAAAAATTACACTTTTCAAAAAAGAATGGTTAATCAGGTAGAAGGCATGGTAGAACATATGTCCCTCTCACCAAAGCGAATATTATCAACATGGCACGGTTTCTCAATTTAGTTCACGAAATCCCTCCTGCCAAAAACACACCTCTATTTAGGTCATCAAATCCTCTGAAGTGCAGTTTGCTCTCCAGTCCCAAAAGGGGGTTTCGAAGCAGGGACCCTAACTGACCCCCCTGGCCGCGGAGACCATTAGTAATTATTTTGTGTTTGCACTCTAGTCTCACTGACAAATCAATTTCTACAATGAAGAGATTTTATTCTATTCTAGACACCTATTTGCATCCTCAGGGATTTGCATATCATGTGTACAGAAATATTTTGTTGCTGGAATGTTGATTCATACACCAAAAAAAAAAAAAAAAAAAAGAAAGAAAAAAAGAAAAAGAAAACCTGTTTAAAAATACAAAATCATTTTCCAACAATTAGTAACATTTTTGATTTGGTAAAGGGTTATCATTTAGAGTTAAACCCACTAGGTGAATTTTTGATGGGGAGTTGGACCACTGAATAGATGGGCAAAAGAAAAGAAAACAAAAAACACCAAACTGATTATAGGGATACTCAGGCCATAGCTGGAATCCAGTGGAGAAGGTTAGCCTTGCTAATGATGGGACATTTGTTACTTTGTGTCTTCTAATAGGATGCAACAGGTGACATACAAGATCCCATCTAATATAGGCTAGTTATAAATGCTACTTTTAATGTAAGACTTTAGAGCTAATTTCCAAAACGTTAAAAATTCAGAAAGCAGAAAAGTGGAAAAAAAAAATCACTATGAGGAAACAGATTCTCCAGGATAATAGTTTTGTTTATGGTTTTTTAATGTCTCTGCCATTAAAAAAAATAAAAAAACCTCTTCTAGAATAAGAGAATGACTGGATGTACAACCGTATGTGATTCTTGGTCCTGGATGGATTCTGATTTGGACATCTGACTAAAAGGAGGTTTTTGAAACAACTGAAGGAATTTTAATATGGGCAGGATAGAGATGATATTAAAGGATTAGTAAATTGTGTTTACTACGACTGTGCTGCTGAGGCTATATGGGAAATAATCTTATATTTTAAAGATCTATATTAAAGTTGGTTTCTTCCCCCTTGGGGGATACAGACAGAGACAGACAGAGACATAGAGCCTGATGTGGGGTTCAATCCCATGAACCATGAGATCATGATCTGAGCTGAAATCAAGAGTTAGATGCTCAACTGACTGAGCCACCCAGGTGTCTCTGTACTAAAGTTTTCTTTCTTCCTTCCTTCCTTCAAGAATTCTGGGTTTTGGGGTGCCTGGGTGGCTCAGTCGGTTAAGCATCTGACTTCAGCTCAGGTAATGATCTCACAGTTTGTGAGTTCAAGCCCCGTGTTGGGTTCTGTGCTGACAGCTCAGAGCCTAAAGCCTGCTTCAGATTCTGTGCCTCTCTCTCTGCCCCTCCCCTGCTCGCACTGTATCTCTCGCTCAAAAAATAAATGAACATTAAAGAATTCTGGGTGTCTGTTATGTACTTGAACACCTAAGAGAACACAACACAGTCTCTATTGAGCTTTCTTATGGGAGCAACATTACTATGTTCCTCTTCAGAAACAGATGCTAGAAGATACTTACTCAAACTCCCCTCAATTGGCTTTAGAAAGTAAGTCAACACACTGCACACTGTCATGTCCCCAAGTTGTATATTCTGTTCTTAGGACACAGGTTCACTGACTGTCCCTTAGTTCCATGTACTTTCTTAACCCCACACAAAGCTGTCCTCCAAGTATCAACATTGTAATGGAAAATCCATCTTTCTGTCTGAGTTTTCAGAGTACATGGCCATAATTCCCAATTTTCTACATATGTTCCACCATGCCCAACTGTCCCTCTGCCCATCTCATTTTAGGGTCAGGCACATATTTACATGACAAATGTAAAAGGAAAGCTCATCTTCATAGCATTCGTCAGCTGTTTCTCGGTGTTTCCAAAGCACTGTAGCTCATATTTTTTATTAAATTAATTCGGTAATACATTAAGCTAGCTTTCAAATTACCCTGCTTTTTCAAGACCAACACTACTTACGTCGATTCCAATATGGCTAGAGAGACTGATAATTAGGAAAGAATTCCACATTAGAAAGACAGTCCAGGGCACCTGGGTGGCTCAGTCAATTCAGCTTCTGACACCGGATTTCAGCTCAGGTCAGGATCCCAGGGTCAGGAGATTCAGCCCCACATCAGGCTCTGTGCTGAGCATGGAACCTGCTTAGGATTCTCCCTCTCTCTCTCTCTCTGCCATTCCCCCCCACCCCTGCTCTCTCACTCCTAAAACAAAATGAAACACCGCATCTTGCAGAGTTTCAGGATCCACTACCAGAGACTCCCATCCACCTGAAATCTAGTACTCTGTTTCTGAGTAGCAGGTCATTCCCTGTGACTGCCTCAGCTATTACCTGGGAGCTCCTGCCAAGCCAGACTGCTCATCTCCATGCTCCATGCTCCAGTACATCTTTAAAGTGTGTTTTCATCCTTCTTACTTGCAGCTGCCTCACTTCATTTCACCGACAGCATGATCGGAGTAGCCTGTTATCTTAGTGCCTCCGTGTGTGTCCAGCTCAGCACCAGCTATGCACGACAGCACATCACTGCGGGGCTGTGGGACTGGACTCATCAGCAGCAGCAACTTGCTCACAGGGAAACTTCTGGGACATTTTTCATTAGGCATAGAGGAAAATAAAGAAAGGAAAGAAAATATGCATGTGTTTGCTACTCAGGCTAGATTTATGGTGGGAATGGAAGGATGTGGAAAGTGACAAAGGGGAAGAAAAGAAGAAAGAAAATAAGGGAGAAAGAAAGGAAATGGGGGAGGGGGATTCGAGGAGGCAGAGAGGAAAAGGAGAGGAAAGAAGATAGAGTACATGCACATAAAGAGACCTGACTTTATTCCTCACTTAGGGCTGCATGTCCTGACAGGATTTATTCTCCCAGAAAGAAAAGAAACACAACTTGACAGTCCCCCACCACCATTCTGTTAAGTCTGTAACATTTTTGTTTCAGGTTCTGCTTAGTTGCTAGTTAGGTCCACCCAGTCCTATGAAATTATCTTTTCAGCGTTTCTTTTATTCACAATACATATAGATAACCAAATGGATTAGAAACAAAATGATTAAAAAGGAATATTATGCAGTTTACTAAATGATTAACTTAAATTAACTTAAATGATTAATTTAATAAAGTGAAAACAACTATGTGGAGCGTGCAATATAGATATTGAAACTTGCCTACTAAGAACATAGTAAATCTACAGTCAGGGCCATCAGTGATGAACTTTTTGCTTCTCTGTATTCTAGACCTTAATTCTGGTTCCATGCCATTTGTTAATTATCTGTGCTGTTCTTGATCTTTGCCAAAGTGGGCTACTTACAAGACCACGGCTTTTAAAATAAATGCAGAGATGGGGCACCTGGGTGGCTCAGTCAGTTGGGCATCCGACTTTGGCTCAGGTCATGATCTCATGGTTCATGGGTTCGAGCTCCACATCCGGCTCTGTGCTGACAGCTCAGAGCCTGGAGCCTGCCTTGAATTCTGTATCTCCTTCTCTCTCTTCCACCTCCACCACAAGCCTGCCTCTCTCTCTCTCTCTCTCTCTCTCTCTCTCAAAAATAAACATTAAAAAAATAAAAAATAAATGCAGAGAATTCTCAGTCTCTATACCTGCAACTGCAAAAAATTCAGGATTTCAAGGTATTCTGTATTGATTGTAAATTCATAGCTCTAGTTATCAACCTTCTGATTTCTTATTTTATGTTAAAAGCTTTATTTCTGACAGTGCTTTCATCACAAAATGACTGTTACTAGTTACCCCCAAATGACAACTTCCTCTGTTCTGCCTTCTGATGTGGCTGTTGAAGAAATTCTATACGCTTCCTGTCTTTTTGTACAAAGAAAAGATTTTCAACTTGACTATTAACTGACAAAACCTACCCCATTAAGCAGAAGCCAAGGACATTGTGCAACTTCCCTGCTATACTGTAAATTCTTCTCCTTCCCCCTTAATGTTTCTTCAACCTCCAGCAAGTGGCTCTGTTTTCTATTTAAAATTTTCATGTCTTACAGTGTGGGTTATATTGCCACGAGAAAACGGTTTCTCCATGTATAAGGCATGATATTGTTAGCTACAACCCCAATGGTCTTTTAAGGGAAAGTCAGTTACTCAGAAATCAAACTATGCCGAGTTCCGGAAGATGGCGGCGTAGGAGGACGCTGGGCTCACCGCGCGTCCTGCTGATCACTTAGATTCCACCTACACCTGCCTAAAGAACCCAGAAAACCGCCAGAGGATTAGCAGAACGGAGTCTCCGGAGCCAAGCGCAGACGAGAGGCCCACGGAAGAGGGTAGGAAGGGCGGCGAGGCGGTGCGCGCTCCACGGACTGGCGGGAGGGAGCCGGGGCGGAGGGGCGGCTCGCCGGCCAAGCAGAGCCCCTGAGTCGGGCTGGCAAAAGCGGAGGGGCCGGACGGACTGTGTTCCGACAGCAAGCGCGACTTAGCGTCTGGGAGGTCAGAAGTTAACAGCTCTGCTCAGAAAGCGGGAAGGCTGGAGGACAAAGGGAGGGAGAGCTGCTGAGCCCCCGGACGGCAGAGCTCAGCTTGGCGGGGAACAAAGGCGCTCGCCAGCGCCATCTCCCCCGCCCATCCCCCAGCCAAAATCCCAAAGAGAACCAGTTCCTGCCAGGGAACTTGCTCGCTCCGCGCAAACACCCAACTCTGTGCTTCTGCGGAGCCAAACCTCCGGCAGCGGATCTGACTCCCTCCCGCTGCCACAGGGCCCCTCCTGAAGTGGATCACCTAAGGAGAAGCGAGCTAAGCCTGCCCCTCCCGCCCCCGTGCACCTTGCCTACCCACCCCAGCTAATACGCCAGCTCCCCAGCACCACAAGCCTGGCAGTGTGCAAGTAGACCAGACGGGCCACACCACCCCACAGTGAATCCCGCCCCTAGGAGAGGGGAAGAGAAGGCACACACCAGTCTGACTGTGGCCCCAGCTGTGGGCTGGGGGCAGACATCAGGTCGGACTGCGGCCCCGCCCACCAACTCCAGTTATACACCACAGCACGGGGGAAGTGCCCTGCAGGTCCTCACCACTCCAGGGACTGTCCAAAATGACCAAACGGAAGAATTCCCCTCAGAAGAATCTCCAGGAAATAACAACAGCTAATGAACTGATCAAAAAGGATTTAAATAATATAACAGAAAGTGAATTTAGAATAATAGTCATAAAATTAATCGCTGGGCTTGAAAACAGTATACAGGACAGCAGAGAATCTCTTGCCACAGAGATCAAGGGACTAAGGAACAGTCACGAGGAGCTGAAAAACGCTTTAAATGAAATGCAAAACAAAATGGAAACCACGACGGCTCGGATTGAAGAGGCAGAGGAGAGAATAGGTGAACTAGAAGATAAAGTTATGGAGAAAGAGGAAGCTGAAAGAAAGAGAGATAAAAAAATCCAGGAGTATGAGGGGAAAATTAGAGAACTAAGTGATACACTAAAAAGAAATAATATACGCATAATTGGTATTCCAGAGGAGGAAGAGAGAGGGAAAGGTGCTGAAGGGGTACTTGAAGAAATTATAGCTGAGAACTTCCCTGAACTGGGGAAGGAAAAAGGCATTGAAATCCAAGAGGCACAGAGAACTCCCTTCAGACGTAACTTGAATCGATCTTCTGCACGACATATCATAGTGAAACTGGCAAAATACAAGGATAAAGAGAAAATTCTGAAAGCAGCAAGGGATAAACATGCCCTCACATATAAAGGGAGACCTATAAGACTCGTGACTGATCTCTCCTTTGAAACTTGGCAGGCCAGAAAGGCTTGGCACGATATCTTCAGTGTGCTAAACAGAAAAAATATGCAGCCGAGAATCCTTTATCCAGCAAGTCTGTCATTTAGAATAGAAGGAGAGATAAAGGTCTTCCCAAACAAACAAAAACTGAAGGAATTTGTCACCACGAAACCAGCCCTACAAGAGATCCTAAGGGGGATCCTGTGAGACAAAGTACCAGAGACATCACTACAAGCATAAAACATACAGACATCACAATGACTCTAAACCCGTATCTTTCTATAATAACACTGAATGTAAATGGATTAAATGCGCCAACCAAAAGACATAGGGTATCAGAATGGATAAAAAAACAAGACCCATCTATTTGCTGTCTACAAGAGACTCATTTTAGATCTGAGGACACCTTTAGATTGAGAGTGAGGGGATGGAGAACTATTTATCATGCTACTGGAAGCCAAAAGAAAGCTGGAGTAGCCATACTTATATCAGACAAACTAGACTTTAAATTAAAGGCTGTAACAAGAGATGAAGAAGGGCATTATATAATAATTACAGGGTCTATCCATCAGGAAGAGCTAACAATTATAAATGTCTATGCGCCAAATACCGGAGCCCCCAGATATATAAAACAGTTACTCATAAACATAAGCAACCTTATTGATAAGAATGTGGTCATTGCAGGGGACTTTAACACTCCACTTACAGAAATGGATAGATCATCTAGACACACAGTCAATAAAGAAACAAGGGCCCTGAATGATACATTGGATCAGATGGACTTGACAGATATATTTAGAACTCTGCATCCCAAAGCAACAGAATATACTTTCTTCTCGAGTGCACATGGAACATTCTCCAAGATAGATCATATACTGGGTCACAAAACAGCCCTTCATAAGTTTACAAGAATTGAAATTATACCATGCATACTTTCAGACCACAATGCTATGAAGCTTGAAATCAACCACAGGAAAAAGTCTGGAAAACCTCCAAAAGCATGGAGGTTAAAGAACACCCTACTAACGAATGAGTGGGTCAACCAGGCAATTAGAGAAGAAATTAAAAAATATATGGAAACAAACGAAAATGAAAATACAAGAATCCAAACGCTTTGGGACGCAGCGAAGGCAGTCCTGAGAGGAAAATACATTGCAATCCAGGCCTATCTCAAGAAACAAGAAAAATCCCAAATACAAAATCTAACAGCACACCTAAAGGAAATAGAGGCAGAACAGCAAAGGCAGCCTAAACCCAGCAGAAGAAGAGAAATCATAAAGATCAGAGCAGAAATAAACAATATAGAATCTAAAAAAACTGTAGAGCAGATCAACGAAACCAAGAGTTGGTTTTTTGAAAAAATAAACAAAATTGACAAACCTCTAGCCAGG
Organism: Neofelis nebulosa; assembly: GCF_028018385.1. Lineage (NCBI taxonomy): Eukaryota > Metazoa > Chordata > Mammalia > Carnivora > Felidae > Neofelis > Neofelis nebulosa. The sequence continues at coordinate 48,701,930 of NC_080784.1, forward strand.
CTTCTCAAAAAGAAAAGGGAGATGACCCAAATAGATAAAATCATGAATGAAAATGGAATGATTACAACCAATCCCTCAGAGATACAAACAATTATCAGGGAATACTATGAAAAATTATATGCCAACAAATTGGACAACCTGGAAGAAATGGACAAATTCCTAAACACCCACACTATTCCAAAACTCAATCAGGAGGAAATAGAAAGTTTGAACAGACCCATAACCAGCGAAGAAATTGAATCGGTTATCAAAAATCTCCCAACAAATAAGAGTCCAGGACCAGATGGCTTCCCAGGGGAGTTCTACCAGACGTTTAAAGCAGAGATAATACCTATCCTTCTCAAGCTATTCCAAGAAATAGAGAGGGAAGGAAAACTTCCAGACTCATTCTATGAAGCCAGTATTACTTTGATTCCTAAACCAGACAGAGACCCAGTAAAAAAAGAGAACTACAGGCCAATATCCCTGATGAATATGGATGCAAAAATCCTCAATAAGATACTAGCAAATCGAATTCAACAGCATATAAAAAGAATTATTCACCATGATCAAGTGGGATTCATTCCTGGGATGCAGGGCTGGTTCAACATTCGCAAATCGATCAACGTGATACATCACATTAACAAAAAAAAAGAGAAGAACCATATGATCCTGTCAATCGATGCAGAAAAGGCCTTTGACAAAATCCAGCACCCTTTCTTAATAAAAACCCTTGAGAAAGTCGGGATAGAAGGAACATACTTAAAGATCATAAAAGCCATTTATGAAAAGCCCACAGCTAACATCATCCTCAATGGGGAAAAACTGAGAGCTTTTTCCCTGAGATCAGGAACACGACAGGGATGCCCACTCTCACCGCTGCTGTTTAATATAGTGCTGGAAGTTCTAGCATCAGCAATCAGACAACAAAAGGAAATCAAAGGCATCCAAATTGGCAAAGATGAAGTCAAGCTTTCGCTTTTTGCAGATGACATGATATTATACATGGAAAATCCGATAGACTCCACCAAAAGTCTGCTAGAACTGATACATGAATTCAGCAAAGTTGCCGGATACAAAATCAATGTACAGAAATCAGTTGCATTCTTATACACTAACAATGAAGCAACAGAAAGACAAATAAAGAAACTGATCCCATTCACAATTGCACCAAGAAGCATAAAATACCTAGGAATAAATCTAACCAAAGATGTAAAAGATCTGTATGCTGAAAACTATAGAAAGCTTATGCAGGTAATTGAAGAAGATATAAAGAAATGGAAAGACATTCCCTGCTCATGGATTGGAAGAATAAATATTGTCAAAATGTCAATACTACCCAAAGCTATCTACACATTCAATGCAATCCCAATCAAAATTGCACCAGCATTCTTCTCGAAACTAGAACAAGCAATCCTAAAATTCATATGGAACCACAAAAGGCCCCGAATAGCCAAAGTAATTTTGAAGAAGAAGACCAAAGCAGGAGGCATCACAATCCCAGACTTTAGCCTCTACTACAAAGCTGTCATCATCAAGACAGCATGGTATTGGCATAAAAACAGACACATAGACCAATGGAATCGAATAGAAACCCCAGAACTAGACCCACAAACGTATGGCCAACTCATTTTTGACAAAGCAGGAAAGAACATCCAATGGAAAAAAGACAGTCTCTTTAACAAATGGTGCTGGGAGAACTGGACAGCAACATGCAGAAGGTTGAAACTAGACCACTTTCTCACACCATTCACAAAAATAAACTCAAAATGGATAAAGGACCTGAATGTGAGACAGGAAACCATCAAAACCTTAGAGGAGAAAGCAGGAAAAGACCTCTCTGACCTCAGCCGTAGCAATCTCTTACTCGGCACATCCCCAAAGGCAAGGGAATTAAAAGCAAAAGTGAATTACTGGGACCTTATGAAGATAAAAAGCTTCTGCACAGCAAAGGAAACAACCAACAAAACTAAAAGGCAACCAACGGAATGGGAAAAGATATTTGCAAATGACACATCGGACAAAGGGCTAGTATCCAAAATCTATAAAGAGCTCATCAAACTCCACACCCGAAAAACAAATAACCCAGTGAAGAAATGGGCAGAAAACATGAATAGACACTTCTCTAAAGAAGACATCCGGATGGCCAACAGGCACATGAAAAGATGTTCAACGTCGCTCCTCATCAGGGAAATACAAATCAAAACCACACTCAGATACCACCTCACGCCAGTCAGAGTGGCCAAAATGAAGAAATCAGGAGACTATAGATGCTGGAGAGGATGTGGAGAGACGGGAACCCTCTTGCACTGTTGGTGGGAATGCAAATTGGTGCAGCTGCTCTGGAAAGCAGTGTGGAGGTTCCTCAAAAAATTAAAAATAGACCTACCCTATGACCCAGCAATAGCACTGCTAGGAATTTATCCAAGGGATACAGGAGTACTGATGCATAGGGGCACTTGTACCCCAATGTTTATAGCAGCACTCTCAACAATCGCCAAATTATGGAAAGAGCCTAAATGTCCATCAACTGATGAATGGATAAAGAAATTGTGGTTTATATACACAATGGAATACTACGTGGCAATGAGAAATAATGAAATATGGCCTTTTGTAGCAACGTGGATGGAACTGGAGAGTGTGATGCTAAGTGAAATAAGCCATACAGAGAAAGACAGATACCATATGGTTTCACTCTTATGTGGATCCTGAGAAACGTAACAGAAACCCATGGGGGAGGGGAAGGGAAAAAAAAAAAAAAAAGAGGTTAGAGTGGGAGAGAGCCAAAGCATAAGAGACTGTTAAAAACTGAGAACAAACTGAGGGTTGATGGGGGGTGGGAGGGAGGGCAGGGTGGGTGATGGGTATTGAGGAGGGCACCTTTTGGGATGAGCACTGGGTGTTGTATGGAAACCAATTTGACAGTAAATTTCATATATTAAAAAATAAATAAATAAAAAAAAAAAAGAAATCAAAGTATGCCATTAATCACTGCTAATGATACATTAACGAGTCCTGACAATATTGAGAAATTTGTGCAACAATTATTTAGAATTTGAAAAGTATCATTTGTGGTTATTCTTCCAGATAACTCAAATTTTGTCTCTTATTGATAAGATCAAAGTGCAGCCTGAGTCATGATTATGTCCTGAAATAATGCTAAAACAGGGCTAAAAACATTATGGAAAAAAAGGTAATCCATCCATTTTAGACAAAGTTTTTAATATTTCTGAATGACTCTCCAGAATTAAAAAATATAAATATATTTGAGACAGAGAACACGAGTGGGTGGGGAGAAGCAGAGAGAATCCCAAGCAGGCTCCATGCTGTCAGGGTGGAGCCCCCTGTGGGGCTGGATCCCAGGAACCTTGAGACCATGATCTGAAGTCAAGAATCAGATGCTTAACCAACTGAGCCATGCAGGAATCACAGGATTCTCTGGAATTCTTAGAAGAAGGAACACATTCTATTCTTGGAAGGGAAATTTCAAATATCAAAACTGAGTTGTTGTTCTAACCCAAGGGTAGACATTAGTATCATCTAGTGTCTGAAAAATAAACATTGCTGAGATTCTACTTCCAGAGATTCCAACTTAATAGGTCAGGGTTGAGCATGAGAATTTGCATATCAAAAAGGTTCTCTAAATTATTCTGATGCTCAAGCCTCATTAATTGTTCCATTCAGATTCCACAGCTCACTAAGAACAGAAACTGGACCAGAAGCAAGTTATAATGCATTTCAATAACATTTCTATTATGCCATCTAAGGGGGGGGGCGGGCAGGAAGCACATAGTCATTTCTCCTGTGTTGTTAGACTCTGAGGATGAGACACCAAGTCAAGGCTAAAGACCCACGCATCAGGCAAGAAAATCTAGATCTGGGCAGTTTGGGGATCTAGTAAGTCAATCTCTAGTCACTGGTGAATTGAGAGGGTCTGGGGAAGTGTTGTACTGGAGGCAGAATAGAAGAAGTGGCAAAATTCAAAGTAACAGAAACAGGGGGAGATTTGGGAAGACTATTGAAGAAGTACAATCACAGGCCTACCAAGAGCAATAATCAGATGGGTGAACATCAATGGAGGACAGACCGAAAGGTGGAAGCCAAGGCAACAGCGAGACAGAAAATATTGTAGGGAGCAAAGAGTTTAGAAAACCAAAGTGGGCAAGCAATGGTCTTCTGGCAAAATCCCATAGGATGGGCACTGCTGCTCCTTCTGGGCTGGGGGCTTGCTGCCAGGCCAGGATGCCGATTTCTACCTCCCCACTCTGTTCTTTAAGGGGATTGAGGCTGCTTCTGACCTCAGTTTGAAAGATGGTTTCAGGACTAGTATATTAAGTCAGATTTTCACATAAGAATCCTGTTTGTTCTCTTTGCTTCTTATAATGAACCAATATTAAGAGTTAAAATGTGGAACCCATGAAAAAACTCATTAGCATCATACAAGAAGGCATAGGAATATATAGGAGATGGTTCTAACATTGGTGTCTTTAAAAAAAAATTATTTTTGAGAGAGAGAGAGAGAGAGAGAGAGAACACCAACAGGCGAGGGGCAGAGAGAGAAGGAGACACAGAATCTGAAACAGGCTCTAAGCTCTGAGCTGTCAGCACACAGCCCAGTACAGGACTTGAACTTATGAATCAGGAGATCATGGCCTGAGCTGAGGTCGGATGCTCAACCCACTGAGCCACCCAGGAGCCCCTAAAATTGGGGTCTTCATTTTTACACATGGTACTTTCAAGAAAAACTAACAAATCTCACGAAGAGCCAAACCTAACTTATAAAAGATAGGGGAGTCAACCATTAAGGAGACAGAATGTCAGAGAGGTGGACTGGACTCAAAAGACAAACTCAAGCTTCCTACATTCTTACATAGTAACCCGACACACCGAACAGCTAATTTTAATTAAGCTAAAATTACCTCACAGAAACAAAAATCATGGACGGAACGATTCTGAAGACGAACTAAACGTGTGGTTTATTTACTAAAATTATCTTTTCTTTGCTTTTTAAGATGTTTAAGTAATCTCCACACTCAACATGGGGCTCAAACTCACCACCCCAATTTCAAGAGTCGCACGCTCCACCAACTAAGCCAGCCAGGAGCCTCTAAAATTTTCTAATTAGAGTAAAATTAAGGGAAGGAATCCCCGATTTTGGCCTAATCGCTGTTGGGTGCAGAATCAAAGGGAACAGCTAACACTCTAGTACCGAATTCTATTCAATATATTATAATTAAATGCATATCTACTATACGCCGTCCCTTTGTCAGACATTACAGAAGACCGAGGAACAAAATGCCATCTGCTGGTTTGAAATCTGGGGAGCTTCCCAGGTGAAATCTGAAACTGGCCCCCCTTGTACAGAGTACAAGGAGCAAAAACAGAAAGAGGCAGCCCCCACACCCCCGTATAGGTTGTGCAGCAAGTATTAACAAGCAAGGGAACTTACCCTAGAGGCTTGTTCTGGGCGGCCGCAAGATAAACAAATCTCTGCACCCGCCAGCCAGAATCTAAAGTTTATACAGAGGCCTTAACGAGGTTTGGGCATGATACCATCAGATCTCAATAAGGCATTAGTGTCTCAAGGCTGGGTCCCTGAAAACAACTTCAGGTGTGGGGATGGTGGGCAGAAGGTACCTCCCAAAGGCTGGGAATGGGGAGGAGCTTCTGACTGCCCAACCCCAGCTCAAGGGCAACTGGAGGTCACATCCTCTCAATGACCTCCCACAGCACCATCCCTGCTTTGAAGAGCTAATCTTCCAGAAGAAAAAGAGTAGTAAAGAAGGAGCAGCGCCCCAATGTGAATACTAGCACAATAGAAGACCAGTCACAGTGCTGTGGAAATAATGAAATGTTGTTTAGGGGAGAGAGGTGGAAAGAGGTGTCTTCAGGTGAAAGTGACATCAGAGGCCTCGGCAGATGAAGCGGTTTCTCCAGGTGAGCACAGAGAAGAGGGAAAAGGGAGAAAAATCCCAGGTGTGGGGGCTGATGCTTGGGGAGAGTACTCAGTATGCGTACGTTCTGAATAGCCAGTATTCTGGTGTGCTGACAATGTAGCCTAGTGGCATGCATGGGGTTAAAAAGTGGCCTGTGACCAGGTTCTAGTCCATTGTGATCCTGAGTGTGGCCCTGGGGTAGGGTGTGGGTCAGATAAGAGGATGTGGATCTGTGTCCTGTCTCTCCAATTTAATGACAGTGTAATCTCTGGCAAGTTAACATCCCATTCATACCTCATTCTGTTCATCTGTAAATTAAACTGGGAATGATAAAAACAATTCCAACCTATGCTATGGTTTTAAGGATCAAATGAAATTTATATATATATATATATATATATATATATATATATGATACATTCACATGCATAAATAATATATTCACAATATGTATAAATGTCAGTAGTGAAGACTGTATAAAGCAATGTAAAATGATAATAAGTTGCATGAATTCTGGAATCGGAAAGGCAGACTGGGGTAGCATTTGCACTCTTTGCTCCTGGAACATTGAGAGAATTTCTTAACTTCCCTGTGCCTAAGAACTGAAAACAACAATTGGGAGGTATCACAGCCAAGATGCAAAACTCTTAGCATAGCTCCAGCCCCACAGCAAGCACTCAGTGAAGCTATCTATTGTTTTTGAATCATTAAAGAGGCAATGAGAGTCCTAAGCATTTATGCGGTTTGGGGGGGGGGGGGGGATTAGATGTACTTACTTTCTATAGAAAAATATCCCAAGACAGAAAAAAGAAGGGGAGTAAAATGTAAATAGTTTATTTTGGCTTTGGAAAGCCAATAGCTAATGCTTTGGTGGTAGTGTAGGTGATGGTGGTATTGGGGTGTGTGTGTGTCAATTTCATCTGAAAATTTAGCTTTTAACTGTTTTTAAATGAGACAGGCATCTGTGGCATTTGCTTGGCTGATATACTGGCTTCCAGCCTTTCCATTCTTCTGCATGTAATTGCTACAATCAAGCAGGGCCAAAAATCTCTCTTGATGCAGTCACTAGCAAGACTCCTGACTCTGAGCATTAAAAATGTATTTAGCCTATGAGGCTGTTTGGCTTTGCGGATAATTACAAATGGCAGAAGCGTGGTGTGCTAGGGGAGGAGAGGCAAAGAATATGAGGAAGCTAGCCCAGAAGGCTCTCTAGACTACAACTAATAGGCATTCTAAGCCGTGGACTTCACTGGTTTGCTGAAAAGCACTTTGAAAATAATGTATTTTAAACTCTCACAAAACATTCTTGGTAATGATTATATATTGATGGGAAAAGGAGGTTTCAGATATGTTAACTCATTGGCCCAAAATCTCAAAATGAGGAAACTGTGGAGGCTCCTTGGGATCTATGGTCTCCTGTGTATATGATGAACCATCTTCCTGCGTGTACAGTGTGTACCTGAGGTTTTATGTTATTGGTGGTGGTGGGGAGTGGTCTAACTGGGCACCAGAGAGATTAAGTAGCAGGTTCTCCCAACAGAAGTAAGCTAAGATGTATCACTCCACCCTCCTGGTCACAATATTCAGTTAAGCGATTAACTCTGTTTCTGCTTTAGGGATGTCCTTATAGAAACATCTTTCAGTTGATGTGTATATTTCTTTTGAAACATTCATTAATGTATTGATCACTTCTCAAAACTGAAGAAACAGAGGGAAGGCATGGGCTCATATGAAGGAAATTAGCAATATCACACATTCTTCTGTTTCATAACCATCCAGTGTTGAGGATGGGGCGAGGATTGCATTTATGCTCTCGGACCCTTAGTAACACCATGGCTTGCCATCCTTGAATTGTTTCTGTTCCATCTCAGGGCATTGATCCTTAAATTTGTCTTGCATTTTTCACCCCCACTGGCAAGACTCGTTTTGATGCTTGATACACAAAATTCTCTAACTCTTTTAACACTTAAGCTAGAAGACCTTGAATAATCCAGTAGGTTTTTGAGGTCTATAGTTGTGTGGGGAAGACGGCCAGATGATGCAGGGGCAAGTGAAAGAGCAATGTGGGACTGTGTGTCTAATCCACCTTATCAGCTCCCATTTTAGACCGTTCTTCTTCCTTTCATTTCCAGGACCAAAAGCTCAAAAACCTTGGGGGTGAGAGAAGCCACTATTAGGTGGGTTGGGGAGAAGCAAGGAGAAGGATGAACAAAAAGAGGGAAGTCATTCTGCTGTGCTTATTTTTCAACCTTAAATTCTGATTCAGGTCTATAAACGTTCTCATGTAATCATATATGGGTCCACATGTCATGTCCCCACCCTATTAGCCTTGTGGAACTTTTGCTTTAATATCAGATGAGTCAGCTTGGCCTCCCATGCCATCTGTGGTAGGAGAACCAGGAGCTCCCTTTCCTTTGGGAATCCAGATGTTTCTGATAAATTGGTCAATTTTTTGACTTACTTCCTCCCTTCTTACACCCCTTATGTCTTCTCTAAGCCATCCTTTTAGGTACAAATACTGTTTTCTTAACTTGTAAAGATGCCACTCACTGCTCCTGTGTGTAGCAGACTTTTTGATGAAAATCAAGAGTACTGAATGGGACTACTCAGATGCATGGTGGAGTCAGAATTTAAACACTGGCATGCTGGGGTGCCTGGGTGACTCAGTTAAGTGCTTGACTCTTGGTTTCAGCTCAGGTCATGATCTTGCAGTTTGTGGGTTTTGGCCCCACATCAGGCTCTGCACCAACAGTGGGGAGCCTGCTTGGGATTCTCTCTTTTCCTCTCTCTCTCTCTCTCTGGCCCTCCCATCTCTCTCTCTCTCTCTCTCTCTCTCTCTCTCTGGCCCTCTCATCTCTCTCTCTCTCTCTCTCTCTTCCTCTCAAAATAAGTAAATAAACTTTAAAAACAAGCAAACAACAACAACAAAACAAAAACCCACTGGCATGCTGTTTCTCATAAAATCCCCAGCATCCTCTCCATCATCTATCTCCTGGATGCCCTTATCCCTTCAGATACCAGACTTCCTATTGTAGGACAACCCCCTGGCCTCCTGTCCCCAATTTTCCTGTCTTTCCTCCATCCCTACATCTTCCCATCCCACCTTTCCAGGCCACACCCAGAAACTCCATTGTTTCCTGTATTGTATTACACATAGCAATTTAGCTGTTTCTTTGTCCTCTCATCAATTCCCTGAAATAAAAAATCAAAATGGTGCATCAGATCTATTCAGTAACAAAAGATAGTTCTTTTCCCAAACTAATTTTCCTGCCTTACAGCAGCAAAGTCTTTTGGTGGAATCTTAGTTGGGACAAAATTCAGTAAAAGTCCAAAACTTATTTTGTGGGAGATGAGGGGAGGGGAGGTAACAGGTTTGATTTAGATCAGTTACAGATGAGCCACTGTGAGCAAAGCATAAGAAACTATTGCCTGTTATATGGCATGTTTTTTAAAACAACGCAAACCAGAAAGCATTAAGATCTACCAGGGAAACCTATTCAAAAGTGCTTCATTCTTGTTTTAAGAAACAAAGTTTCAAAGGTACTTCTGAACTTTGTGTTATTTTGAAAGCTTTTGTCAAATGCCTCTTGTCCAGTGTCTTAGAGTTTAGATGTGACATTAAAAATATTTGTAGTTGAGGGGCACCTGGGTGATTCAGTCAGTGAAATGTCTGACTTTGGCTCAGGTCATGATCTCGTCGTTTGTGAGTTTGAGCCCCGCGTCGGGCTCTGTGCTGACAGCTCAGAGCCTGGATCCTGCTTCAGATTCTGTGTCTCCCTCTTTCTCTGACCCTCCTCTGCTTGCACTCTTTCTGTTTGTGTCTCTCTCAAAAATAAATAAACACTTAACAAATTTTTTTTTTTTAATTGTAGTTTACAGGGGTGCCTGCGTAGCTCAGTTGGTTAAAAGTGACTGACTGTTGGTTTCAGCTCAGGACATGATCTCCCAGTTGGTGAGACTGAGCCCTGCATCAGGCTCTGTGCTGACAGGGTGGAACCTGCTTGAGATTCTCCCTCTCACCCTGTCTCTCTCTGCCCCTCCCATGCATGTGCTCTCTGTCTCAAAATAAATAAACTTAAAAAAAGAGAGAAAAATATTTGTAGTTATATTTACTCCATATGTAGTTATGGAATAACTAGATGTAACGTTACATAAATATATAAGAAATATATAAGCAAGAGGAAAAGAAGGAGCAGGTGCAGATGTAGTGCTGAAGGAGGTACCGCCCCGTGGACCATGCTGAGGACTCCTGACCCCAGAAGAGAGGGGTCTCAACAAGTTACTTGAAAAAGGTCAGCAAATAGACAATATGGATTCCGTATGCAAGGATGCTACTGCTTGTAGCCAACTAAGTAGATGGGAAGGAATGAATTTTTTATATGTCCTAAAAATATCCCCAAACTCAGCCTGTCCAGCTGCCCATCTTGCACAGTTGCAGAGTCCTGCTCTGTGGTGCACTTTTATTCCAGAAGACTTGTTGGTTAGAGGAGCAGTTTGTCTGCAGCACTCTCCCCAAACTCCAGAAACCTTGCTATTCTGAGCATGAACGCCCCTGTAACCTAATATTTCTATTGAATTTATAGACTGATATTATGAATACATGTTGGGTAGACAGGCACGCGGCTGGGTTAAGGGTTCCTCCAACTATTGATCTCAGCACAATAAAGAGTAAGTGGTGCCACTGGAAATTTGATTTTTATGTGATGGAAATGTGCTGAATCATCGATTATAGTTATACCCCATGTGTTCCAGGGACATTTATAAAGCTGTGGGGCTAAATCAAATCAGACTTGGAGTATATAGAGAAAATATTTGCAGAAAGCATCAGGGGGTCGTCAAAAATATGACTTGAAAGAACGTTTAGGGCCTTTCTAGAATAATGCTGTGCAGACCACAAAGGCATTTAAAATCACTTTGAGCATGCTTGCATTAACTGAATTCCTAGGAATCAAATGCAAAATAAATTATTTTGGTAACATACTATATCAGGGCACAAAATAGCTTACATGCTACAATGTCTATGAATACCTTTAAAAAAAAACCCCAAATACCAGGCGAAGAGAATATGTCCCTTACACCCTTAACACATACACCTCCTATGAAAGTTGGGAGGATAAAAGATAATTTGATGGGTTTGGGAACAAGTAGGTTTTAAAACATTCTTTTTTTCTTTTTGGTGGGAGGGGCGCCTGGGTGGCTCAGTTGGTTAAATCTCTGACTTTGGCTCAGGTCATGATCTCATGGTTTGTGGGTTTGAGCCCCACGTTGGGCTCTGTGCTGACAGTTCAGAGCCTGGAGCCTGCTTTGGATTCTGTGTCTCCCTCTCTTTCTGCCCCTCCTCTGCTAGGGCTCTGTCGCTCTCTCAAAAATAATAAATTTAATTTTTTAATTCTTTTTTTTTAAATTAAAAAAAATTATTTACTTTGAGAGAGAGAGAGCATGAGTTGGGGAGAGGCAGAGAGAGAGGGAGAGAGAGAATCCCAAGCAGGCACTGCACTGTCAGCACAGAGACTGATGTAGGGCTCTATCCCATGAAACCTGAGATCATGGCCTGAGCTGAAATCAAGAGGTTGGACACTTAACCCACTGAGCCACCCAGGCACCTCTAAAAAAACTCTTGACCTGACATTATATTAAGCAATAAACTACCATATGAATGCCAAGGTATGGAAATCTGTACTTCCCATGGAGTTCTTAAGTGATTGATGATAAGGTGTAAAGCTGGCGATGGAGAAGCAGTTACTACAGGAATGCAGATATTGATGATATAAGTTTCACTGAGTCCTCAAATGTTATTGGAAAAGCCACATGAAGAAACCTGGTTTTGTTGTGAATATTTGGTACCTGTGTTTCTGATCTGTCAAAGAAAATGCGGTGACGCTCGCATGCAGGCTGATTGAGGTGATGTAGCACATTGCAAAGCCTAGCCACCCTGCATGGTTGCAAACATACTGTCAGGCATTATGTTTCTTTCCTGGATTATCTCACTTTATCAAGTAATGTAAGACATCCCTGGGGAGTGACCATTACCAGTGCATAAGGTATTGGACTATGAACCAAGAAATCCATAGTTTAGACTTCACTTTCTATAACCAGACATATGACCTTCGGCAAGCCGTTTAATTTCCCTGGGCGCTTGGACTAAGTAGTATTAATAATTCCAGTTTATTATATGCCAATACTCTGCTAAGCATACTTTCTTATCTCATTAATAACCCTTGTAAGTAAATATACTCTCCATTGACACAAAGAAAAAAACTGAGGTTTAGAGATGTAAGAAAATCACCCAAGGTTCCAGAGCTAATAAAGAGTAGAAATGGGATTTTAACTGAGACCTGTTTATTCTAAAACCTATGCCCTTAATCACTGTGCCATGCTGCTTTCCTGAAGGAGTACACATCTTCCAGGTTAGCTTGGTCACATAATGGTTAAAAGCATAGATTGAGACCCAGAAAGCCTGAGTTTAAATCCCACTTGTGGACACTTAACTAGCTTTGTGACTTTCAGTAAGCTACTTACCTTCTGTGTGTCTCAATGTTTTCATCTGTAGAATGGGGAAAATAATAGCATCTACATCTTAAAGTTGCTACAAAATGTAAGTAACACATTTAGAAGACTCTCTGATGTATAAGTACAATATTAGCATTAATTCTTATTTCCTGTGACACAAAATTTATAGATATACATCAAAAAATGTGGAAAATACAATTGACTCAGTGAACAAATATTTATTAATATTTTAATCTAGTTTATAAACCTGTACCAAGTGTTTTTAGGAAACCTAACAGTAAAGAAATATTGACACAGCCCCTATTCCAAACAATAATCATTCCACAGAGTGAAACTCCTATCCTTCCAGAACTTCCCTTTAAAGTGTTAATGGCCACACGGAATTCAAACTCCATGGGAGAAAGTCAAGTTCCCAAAGAGTGTGCTTTACTCAGACACTGATCACTATCAGACTGCACTTTCTCCTGACTTTTATCATGTATGAGTATGATTTTAGATAAAGAACAATTAAAAAAATATTTATTTAAATTCAAGTTAGTTAACATACAGTATAGTATTGGTTTCATGAGTAGAACACAGTGACTCTTCAGTTACTTATAACAAACCAGTGCTCATCCCTATAAGTGTCCTCCTCAATGTCCATCACCCATATTCCCCACCCTCCAACCCCCATCAACCCTCAGTTCTCTGTATTTAAGAGTCCCTTATGGTTTGCCTCCCTCTCTTTTTATTTATCTTATTTTTCCTTCCCTATGTTCATCTGTTTTGTTTCTTAAATTCCACATATAAGTGAAATCATACGATATCTGTCTTTCTCTGCCTGACTTATTTCACTTAGCATAATACATACACTCTAGTTCCCTCCATGTTACTGCAAATGGCAAGATTTCATTCTTTTTGATCGCCGAGTAATATTCCATTGTATATATACCACATCTTCTTTATCCATTCATCAGTCGATGGACATTTGGGCTCTTTCCATAATTTGGTTATTTTTGATAACACTGCTACAAACATTGGGGTGTAGGTGCCCCTTCCAATCAGCATTTTTGCATCTTTTGGATAAATATCTCATAGGGCAATTGCTGGATCACAGGGTAGTTCTGTTTTTAATTTCTGAGGAACCTCCATACTGTTTTCAAGAGTGGCTGCAGCAGTTTGCATTCCCATTATGATTTTCCCCAATTTTTTTGAGGTATTACTAATAACTCAGGTATTTTGAGGTATAATTAATAACTCTGACTATTGCTTTTAAATGTGTTCTTTCATTTTAAAGATATTGTGAGTCTGTTTATTCATTATGACTTTTTCCCCCTTGTGGCCTGGAAAGGATGCATTAATACTTCACAAGAACTTCTTTATATTTATAAAGTTTCCAAAAAATAAAGCTTCAAAGCCAAAGATTTTGAACTGGGGACCCATGTGTTATAACAACTAATACCTAAAAGCCTGGGAAGTTAATATTATTCCCTTAAGTGAAAAGTAGTTCTTATTTAAAATCAAGAAATTAGTAATTTAACAGGAGGCGTTTTCCACACAATTATGGCTGAGGTCTGATTAGAAGTGAAAATTGTGAATATTTGGAACAGCTTACGGAATATGTATCTTAGAATCCCAACATATTCTCCAATAAACAGTGCAGCTGAGATCTGTAACTTAACTGCAAAATAAAATTAAGAGAAGCATTTCTGAACTTGCCCAAGGTCACAGACTGACCTGGAGAGAGAATCTGGAAATCCTAACTTGATCAAAGTCAGGTGAATCTCCAGAATCCACCTGGGTACCACACATTGTATATACTGTGAGGGTATTTACTGAATGCCAGTGTCTACCAGATATTTTTCTTCTTGATTGTCGTAAAGCAATTTCAGAGCCCTGAAACTTATCACCACTTTTAATTTGAGGACAATAAAATCTCTTGGGTTTTAATTCAGCAAATAGTCCCTCTCTTCCCCCTCCCTGTGGGTGAAGTATACTTTTCTACTACATTGATGTTGAGCTTGGCCATATCCTTGATTTGGCCAAAAGGTGTTGTTAAGATATTCTAGCAAAGACTTGAACTGTGCTCTGCATTAGAGACATCTCTCTTCTGCTTCTGTCACTGCTAGGAAGCACTGTAACTTTGGCAGTCTACCTGTCTCAGAAGAATGAGGGTTATGTTGAGCAGACTACCCTGGTTGATGGTCACTTGAAACCCCAGTAATGAGTCAACTTATTCAACCTGTAGACCAGAAGCTTAAAGCATAGCCACCCCAGTTTACCCAAAGAAATGTGAGCATAATGATACATGTTTATTGTTGCATGCCATTGAGTTTTGGGGGGTGGTTTTTTTATGCAGCAATAAAATTTATTTGACTTTAGCCAAAGTCAAAGTTAATATTTAGGGAAAGAAGATTTTTGCTTCCGTATTGCTTACAATCTTGTTAGGAAAAGAAGATAAACTCAGACCCATGAACAATAATTGATAACTTAGATTGGGTAATTTAGACCATATGATCTCACAAAATTTCCACAAAGGAATGATTAGTAAGAGTTGGCATGTAGACATAGCATTTAAAATTGTAACAGAATCTAATATCTCTGCTGAGAGCACTAGAACTGTTACTTTAACGTATATTAAACAGCTCTAGATTAGGGATGGGGAAACACGTGGGAAAAATGCCATCACTCCCAAATCTTGAAACAATGACATGGATTCCAAATCAATATGATAGTTATAGTCTTTCCTGCAGTGCCTGGAAAAGGTCTCAAAAAAAAATCCTTCTCAAAGCTGTAATGTAGGGAATGACAGCTAATTGATTAGAGTTGGCATATGAGCTCAAATCTGTGTCTTCCTTCATCCTGGCAGAAAATCTATTGAGAGATATTAATTCCTTCCCTTTAGAAGCTAATATTCTAGAGAAACTTAGTAGAAAAACATATTATATTAGCCAGAAGTGTGAGAAATCACTAGTTTGGCTGAGAAGAGGGATACTGATCCTTTTGTAATAGAGCAAGATGCCTCACCTGGACAGGTTTACTAATTAACTAATAATTAGTTAATTACAAGCCTCTGCTTGCTAAACACTGAAGATGAAAAGGTAAATAATTCACAATCACTGTCTTTGAGATGCTTCAAGTCTAAAAGAAGTTGAGTAAACCAAACCAAAGTACAACAAAACATGACTTTAGCAAGTGATGTGATTATAATAAGACAAGAATGCTCAGGGAAGCACTTGGCAAGGAAAACAAAGAGGTGAACCTTCTTTGAGCACTTCTGGGCTTCACGGAATCCATAAGACACATGGGGCGACCTTCCTTGGCAGAAACGAGCAAGCATGCTATACCTACAATCCGGCAAAGGACAGACTCAGCTGCCCAGTTCAGCTTGTGTTGTGGAGGTTGGATGAAATAAGACAGCCCCGTAAGCACTGCTCCAAGAAATTCTCAGAAGCTGTTTGTGACGAACTGGAAAAGTTCCCTAGCATTTTCAAACTAGTTAAAAAAAATCTTCAAGAAATCCTGGCTTCTAAAGAAACCTGGCTCTCCTTTGAGACTGTTGTATTTTCCCTGTACTCATTCTCCCACCTAATGCATATTTTAAGATCAGAGATAAGGTCTGTCTGATCCTGGGTCATTATCACTTCTTTCAAACCATTGTTCCTCTTCTTTCAAAAAGTCCTGTTCCTTTGAGTCTCAAACATGGCCTGTTCTACCTTCCTGTTGTCATCATTTGCTATCTCACCCATGAAGCATTTAGTCCCTGGTTCAGTGTCTCCTGCCCCATGCCAAGTCTTGACACCATCTTGGGAAATGAAATATCTAACGGACTTTAAATTGCTAAGCTCCACATAGGAAGCATGCATCCCTTCTCTGCTCTTTTGTCTTGTTTTCTTCCTAGTCATGTTCTATGTTCTGTTTAGGGTGTACCTTTTAACAGCAAGCACAATGATGATTTCACTTTTCCTACTTAAAAGCCTTCTATACTTTCCATTGCTCTTGGTATGCAACCCCAACTTCTTGAGTAGCCCTTCCATGATTTAGCTCCCACCTCTGTACAGTCTCTTATCAAGCTCCATAGACTTTTACATTCTCTGCTCTACCTGCATTGCACTGTTGAGGTATTCAAATGTGCTCTACTTTCTCATCTCAGGGCACCTGAACATGCACTGTCCTCTTTCTGAAGTTCTAATACCTCTTTCTTTTCCCAGTTCCTCGAGCCACCTTCAACCTTAACACCGCTGCCCTCAGAGTGCCTGTACTAATCCACTAGATAAAGGAGATGGCCCTTTTAATTTTTCTAAACTATTCCTTATATACGCAACTTCACAGTATGTATCAGACTTTACTATAAGTAATTGCTTAGTTGTGTCTCCTTTCTACGATGCTGAAAGTTCATGCAGTAGTGACCACAGGTATCTTATTCATCCCGATATCTTCAGTGCTTAGCATAATACCTGGGACGTGATGGAACAAACGAATATTCATCAAACAGACAATTATACTAGCATAGCCTTGGTTAGTTGCACTGCAACAGACCCAGTGGCTTCACACCTTCTGGACAGGTTAGGATTCGTTTTGAGTCATAGGGTCTATGCGGGATGTCAGTAGCGAAGAGTTAGGAAGATAATTCGAGGATAAATAGTGAAGGGACTTGAGTCCTGCCATCACTGCTGCAGGCGGTAAAGGCGATACCCCTCAGAGCACACCTTTTCTGAAGTGCTTTCACCTGAGTGCCCTCTTTCCAATTTATTGTTGACTTCCTAGCAAGGTAAGTAAGGAGAGCTAGCAATTGCTTGTGCTAAATCATTTCTGACTCTGTGGCATCCAGACACAGGGTATCATCTGCGATTACACTGGAAACTAAATGGCAACAATTGGGAGAAGATTTGATGTAAAGAGAACAAAGAAACTCTGATCTTTACTGAGGATGCATATGCCATTGCACTTAAAATGAAAGCATTCATTACTACCAAACTCCAAAGAGATGGCAGGAATTCATACTAAAAGTGGAAGGTTAGAATCTGCTAGGCTGCTAGCGTCACTCACAAACACCTCTGTGATAAGAGACAACACAACGTGATAACTAGAGCAGTATTCACATGTATATCTCCTTTCTTGAAGAGCTGGGGAACAAAAGTTCATGTTATTATTCCGGTTTCAAATTAAAGGTGTAGTATTTTGACACCTAAACACATGGAGAAATGCCTGGGAAATCTGATTTTTTTTTTTTAATAAAGTCAATCCAGAAAGATGACATTCAACCATAATGACTCCATTAAATCTGTCTGTAGATAAATAGAAGAAAATGAGCTTGAGGACAGAATGCACTGATTCACATAACAAAAGGCATGATTTAAGTAGCTTTTTTGTAAGGAATGTTGTGCTTTATATTAAAAAAACAAATAGATATTTGGTATTTCAGTGTGAGATTTTTTTTTCTATTGCCACTTATTTGGCTCTAGTTGCCAACAGTGCAGAGAAAGGATTTGCAAAATATGGAGCGCATTGATAGAACACTTAAGTAGACAGTTTAGATGTTATCAAGATCAGTTTGCTGTGAGCCATATTCATGACTTGTGTAACTGCTGCTCCCACCAGGATTATGAACCCTATGTAGCATATTCAGCCTAAGCAAAACTAAGGATCCCTTCAACTATCTCGCAAACACTCATAGATGGATTTTTAGTTGTGTTTGGTGATGGATTTCCTACCCACACAGTTATGAATAAAAAGATCAACGAATGAACAAAAACTGTGTGTGTGAGAGAGAGAAAGGGAGAGAGAGGAAGGAAGGGAGGGAGGGAGGGAGAGGGGGAGAGAAGGAGAGAGATTGTCTGGCAAAACTCTAACATCCTGACACTGTGACTTTTCAGTGAGTCTCCCCATCTCATCACCTTCTTGAATGAGCCCTCTTTTGATCCATTTCTTTGACATTTCCCTTTAACAAATCTTCTCCCTCTTTGTTTGTTCTCAATTCCAAAGCAAAAAAAAAAAAAATTCTTCTCAACCCCTCAATAGTCATCTACAGTGAGGAAGTAGATCTATGTCACACCCACTTATCCCTAAGTGAGGTTCTGGAATCCCCTTCATCAATAATAGACTGGAGTGTTTGTTATAAACACATATTCCTGGGTCTTACCCCAGACTTATGAAAGAATCCCTGGGGATACGTCCCAGGATTGTACATTTTAGACAGCCTCCTTTTGTGACTCTGATACACTCCACAGTTTCAGAGTTTATGATTTGATAATGAGAGTGTTGATATAGGCTGGGCCATAGATGAGGCTTGGCCTGTTACCTGGGGAAGAGTTAGATTAACTCATAAGTGAAGCTTAAATTAGACATATAATAACAGGGGTGCCTGGGTGGCTGTCGGTTGAGTGTCCGATTCTTGATTTCAGCTCAGGTTATGATCCCAGGGTCATGAGACTGAGCCCCTCATCGGGCTCTGTGCTGAGCATGGAGCCTGCTTGTGATTCTCTCTCTTCCTCTGCCCCTCTCCCCATTTATGTTCTCTCTCTCTCTCTAAAAAAAAAAAAAATAAAGTTTTACATATATATATATATATATATATATATATATATAATAGTGGCTAATAACATTTATTGTTTAACATATCCCAGATACTGTTAAATATACTTTTTTCCATTTATTCTTTACAACTTGACCAATGAGACAGATGCTATCATCATCCCCACCTGATAAATGAGAACACTTTCAGAGTTGAGGGTGTTAAATAATTTGGGTAAAGTCACACAACTACTGAAGACTAACTCCCAACACTTTTTTAATGTAACTGTTTCACTCTACTGTCTCCAAGAAAAAAAGAAGTAAAGATTTAGCATCTAGCTCCATCTGAAAGTCCTATACAGACCAATACGATTATGTGATCTCAGCCTTGTTAAATTAAATACATATTTAAAAAGAAAAAAGACTGACACAGCCTCTCAAAGGGAACTGTAACCCACTAACTTTTCCAGGTCGTCTCTTGACCTTAGGTCTGATTGTTAAATACTCTAAAGAAAATATTCTAGATCAAAGTTTTCTTGTTTTTTTTTTTAAAGTTCATTTATTTTTGACACAGAGAGAGAGACAGAGCACGAGTGAGGAGGGGCAGAGAGAGGGAGACACAGAATCTGAAGCAGGCTCCAGGCTCTGAGCTGTCAGCATAGAGCCTGATGTGGGGCTTGAACTCATGGACTGCGAGATCATGACCTGAGCTGAAGTCAGACATAGAACAGACTGAGCCACCCAGGTGCCCCAAAGTTCTCTTGTTTAAAAATACCTTCTTCATCTGTAATATTATACTTACTAATTTTTTTTCTCTACGATAATTCTTTTTGACAGTCATTTATAGAAATGATCTATGTACCCATAATGAGTGTTAACTATGTGCCAGTGATGTTAAGAATAGTGATGGTCAACAGTTTTAGCCAACACACTCAAACAAATATGAATACTTCCATATGATGCTAAGTACTAATAAAGGAAAATATGCAAGGCTGAGATTAAAAAACAAATCTTAGTGAGACCAATCTTAATTAAGATGATCAAGAAAGTCTTCTTTTTGGAAAATTTTTTTAATGTTTGTTTATTTTTGAGACAGAAAGAGACAGAGCATTGACAGAGGAGGGGTAGAGAGAGAGAGGGAGACACAGAGTCCAAAGCAGGCTCCAGGCTCTGAGCTGTCAGCACAGAGCCCCACGCAGGGCTTGAACTCATCATGACCAAAGTTAACCAACTGAGCCACCCAGGCACCCCAGTCAAGAAAGTCTTCTTTAAGGAGGTGACATTTTGCTGAGACCTATAGAAAGGAGAACAGAAGGAAATCATCCCATAGAGGAAGAACAGGAAATTCAAAAGTTCTGACATGACAAAGACCTTGCAGGCCAGAGGACCTTAAAAAGATGGGTGGGGCTGACATTCAACCAGCAGTGGGGGACAGTAGATTAGTTCTGAGATAGTATTGTACAGGAATGTATAAAGAACTTGGGTTTTCTTCTGATTGAAAGAAAAGCTTCTGAGGGGTTTGGTGCAGGAGGGCAACACTATTTAATTTACCCCTTAAGAGGATCTCTTGCTAATATGTGGAGCAGAGATGGAAGGGAGTGATAGACACTGAGAAGACAGTGGTCTTCTGTCTTATCTGTCGTTCAGATAAGAAACGATGATGGTCTGGCTAGGGGATGATTTTAGAAGCAGAGGATGTAGATGACTCTGAAATATAATTTATACATGTAATGAACAGGAAATGAAAATGGATTGAATAGAGGGCAAAGGGAGAGAAAAGAATCAAGGATGACTCCTTAGTTCCTGAATGTAGCACCCTTGAAAATGCTTAGATGGAACATTTAAAAATAGGGGATATATCTGGGGACAGGTAGGAAGAGTGGGAAAACAAGATTATAATAAAATTTAATAAAATTTGAGCTACACATGAGAAAATCAAGTGCAGATGGCCATTGGATATGCAATCTTGAAACACAAAAGAGAATTTTATAATAGAAATATAAATTTGAGAAAACATAAATATGCAATTTTAGCCCATGGATGTGAATGAGATCATCTGGACACAGAGAAGGATTTAGGAGGGAGCCCTGAGGGGCCCCAGTATTTACAGGTCATACTGAAGAAGCTAAGACATCAAAGAAATTTGAGAAAGAGTGACCCTAGAGGTCAGAAAAGAAAAAGGAAAAGAGGATGTTGTCATGGAAGCCAAGATAGGAGTGTGTTAGAAAAAAAGAAAATGTGGTCAAGTATACTGAATACAGGTCAAGTCAAATCAAGACAAATAATTTGTATAGTCAATTTAGCACTATGGTTATCATCAATGACTCTGACAAAAGCAGTTTCAGTGAAGTAGAAGAGAGTAAAAACAGATTACAGAAGGTCAACGAGTAATGTAAACAAAGCATGCTTTCAGAAAACTCTAGCATAATCCAGAGCACAGAGTCCACACACTTCAGTTGTATAAAATCAGGAGTGCCATTACATTACAGGTGAATGAGATGACCTGTGTAATTGTCACAGTTGGCAGTTCCAACATAGCTGGTAGTTTCAATGGTCCAGCTATATGAGTAGTCCAAGTCCTCATTGCAATTTGCCACCATGACAGGTGTACGGTCTTGTTTAAGCACAGACAGGGATGACTTTGAATCCTATGGCTCCCTGGATAACTTTGAATCCTATGGCTCTTTGGGGCCCCCAGGACATCTGCAGTGCTTGTGCTGTCTCCTGATGTTATACTAATTGAAATTGTGCTGGAAGGAGGTGCCTGGGTGGCTCAGTTGGTTAAACATCCAACTTTGACTCAGGTCATGATCTCATGCTTCGTGGGTTCAAGCCCCACATAGGGTTCTGTGCTGACAGCTTGGAGCCTGGAGCCTGTTTCAGATTCTGGGTCTCCCTCTCTCTCTGCCCCTTCCTGCTTGCACTCTTTTCTCTCTCTCTGTCTCTGTCTCTCTCTCAAAAATAAATAAACATTAAAAACAAATTAAAAAAAAGAAATTGCACTGGGAGAACCCTGGGATTTGGTGCCCACCCTCCACCATTTTAATTCACATCTTATGATTTCCCTGCCTGGATGCTCCTCCCATTGTCTATTTCAAAGTAAAGAACTTTAGCTCATCCCCCTCTTGCAACTGTTGGTTGGTCAAAAGACATGAAGTTGCTAATTGCTTTATATAAAATTTGGAGTCATTGCAAATTTTATTGTATATAAAAACATTTTGCTACAAATGGTGACAGCTGGACTGGAGTCAAGAGAAGGTTTTTCATTTGTTTATTTTATTATCATTATTTTTTAAAGATAGATCTAGTGTAACACATGAGATTGCTGATGGAAATGATCCAGTAGATGGTCCCTTCCGCTGGGACACAGAACTGTTGATGGTAAGATAGGTAGCAAGGACTGGTCCCATTTGCCAAGATGGCAGCCTGCTTGTCTGGATTTAGTGCAGAATATCTGATCCTGAAAGCACAGAATTTGTTGGAGGTAAAATTCCTGATCTAGGAAAAATATGGGTGTCACACAAGAGCAAGGGCTTAGGCTCATGTAACAGGAAGAGATCCCAGTTACTGGAACTGGGAAGCAAAGCAGAGGTTTTCAGAAACAAAGGAAAAGTTCGGAGGAAATAGATCAGAGCCAAATCAGTTTGATGTTAAACTTTTGGCGATATCACAAGGTTCAGTCTGATGTTAAACTTTTGGAGATATCAATCATGATTCCTGTTTTGGAGGCAACATGAGAGACCTATACCCCAAGGAAGGGCTAATTCAAGAGCTGGTGATTCAATTATCAAAGAGGTGGGCAGTAGAGGGACCCTGGGGCAAGGTCACATTGACTGTCATTGATATAAATTCTAATTTAATATCTCCACTTCTCTGTGTCCTGAGTACCAGCTCTGTGTCTCCTACCTACTTAATGAGATATCCCTTCCATCACTTCCTGTTCAACAGCTTAAAATTTAAATAATCATTTTCTAATTTAAAAAAGAAAAAAGATTCATCTGTTTCTCTGTCTTTAGTCATCAGAACTCAAAATATCACTTAAAATTATCTATCAACTCTACTCTTTCGGATGAAGTTTGAAATATTTACCATTTTTTCCATGTTGCATTTTATAATAAAATTTTAATTTTCCATCTCTCCTTTTGCATTTCCATTACCAAAGATGTGCTAAACGGTAGAATACAGGTTTTGTAATCCTACACACTTAGGTTCAAATATTCAGTCTATGATTTACTACATTTGTGATATTTTTATGACTTAAAACTAAATATACATTTGCTTGTCTTAAAACAGAGATAATAACTGATAAGTTTTTAATGTTTTCTAAAGGTAATTGGCAAGTTGTATGTAAGATATGTAATGTAATCTAACACATACTCAATAAATATTAGTTTCTTCTTCCTTTCACAATGTATTCGGCATTTATAAATGGAATCAATGGTGAAGTTCTATCTGTTCTGTCCAAATTCTTTCTACATTCATAGAATGACTGAGTAAATTCATATCCTTAAAATACCTTAGTCAAATATTTAAAAGATCTTCCTTGTCAATAAGGTAATTCCTAAGTGTAAATCCCCCACAATCTCATGTAAATTCTCACATTCAGCCAGATTTAGCTACCCACTGCCACTTACAAATATCATGCTACTTGAGTGTTCCTCACTGCTTCCCCTGTTTGGAATGTTCTTCCGAATTCTCTCAATCCAACAGAGCTCTTATCCATCAATGCCCAACTCTAGTGCCTTTCATCCACAAAGCCTTCTGATTTCCCTCAACTTTTAATGAATGTTTCTCTTCTAAGATTAGCAATTGTTGTTTTGATTCCTCATATGTCAATTATATGTAGGGAGCCCTATTTGCAATGCTTCATAACATTATTATTTCTTGTCTCATTCAGTGCTAGATAACTAAAATTACTCCTTCCTTTTGCTATACTTCATTCAGTACTTGTTTTCTAGGATTAGGCTTGGCTAAGACAGTGGACCACCACTGGTATAACTTGCTTTATTTTATTTATTTTAAGTGCCTGAAGATTTTATCCACAGAACCTTACAATATCTGGCCACGTGCCCAGATATAAGGGATCATCAGGGTCTTTGTCACACACCTTACACATACATTCTTTGACTCTCTATCCCCTTGGGAATCATTGTCTCCTTTAAGGAAAATGTTTTTGATGTCAAGGAAAAAGGGGGGGGGTGCGAAAAGAGAACAAAGAAAAGGAGAGAAACTCTGTCCATAACACATGATTCAAGTCAAGGAATGAACCATCAAATATTCAGATACTTCTATACCTTTTAAAAAAAAGTGTTTTTCAATTTTACCATCAGCCTTGAAGTCAATAAAGTAATTTTGAAAACTTTGCTTACTATATAGAAAGTTTCATGGAGGAAAAAATTGAAAGAAAGGAAGGAAGGAAGGAAGGAAGGAAGGAAGGAAGGAAGGAAGGAAGGAAGGAAAGAAAGAAAGAAAGAAAGAAAGAAAGAAAGAAAGAAAGAAAGAAAGAAAGAAAGAAAGAGAAAGAAAGAAAGAAAGAAAGAAAGAAAGAAAGAAAGAAAGAAAGAAAGAAAGAAAGAAAGAAAGAAAGAAAGAAAGGAAGGCAGTTGAAATGTTCCTGGGTAGTCTTCATAGTAGATAAGTTAATTTAGGCATTTATCCATTCATCCATTCAATGTATATTTATTGATCACTAACTAGGTGCTGAAGGATTTTGTTACAGCCTAAGTACAAAGATGAATTAACCCTTTGCCTTCATGGCTATAGGGAAAAATACATATTAATCAAATTATTTTACAAATGTGAAACTGCAATAGTGACATGAGCTAGGGAAGAGAGGTACACAGTGCTCTGGGAGTCCCCATAGGGGAGTGTAGTCCTGGTAGGGGGAGCACGAAGGCTTTCTTCCTTTCATGTTCACTACAGCATTAGCTACAGTAGCCAAGATACGGAAACAAACTAAGTATTGATTGATGGATGAATGGATAAAAAGAAAATTGTGGTATGTATATCTCATGTATATGTACATTGTGTATGTATATGCATACACAATGGAACATGATTTAGCCACAAAAAAAAAAAAAGAAATCTTGCCATTTACAGCAACATGGATGGATCTCAAGGGTATTATGCTACATGCAGTAAGTCAAAAAGAGAACGATAAAAATAATACAATCTCTCTGACATGTGATTCTAAGGCAGACAGACAAACAAACCACCACCATCAACAACAAAACCAAGTTTATAGACACAGAGAACAGACCAGTGGTTGTCAGATGCACAGAGTAATTAATAAACGAGATAAATGGGAGGTGAGTGAAGGTGGTATAAATGTATTTAAAAAGCAAACAAACAAAAAGCTTTTATTGAAGGCTTTGTTGTATTTGGTTTGCTAATATTTTATTAAGAATTTTTGCATCTATGCTTATTGGGGATATTGGACTATAATTTTCTTTTCTTTTGCTATCCTTATTTGTTTTTGCTATCAGGGTAATGCTCGCTTCATAAAATGAGTTTGGAAGAGTTCCCTCCTCTTTTGTGTGTGTGTGTGTGTGTGTGTGTGTGTGTGTGTGTATGTGGTGGGAGGGTTTGAGAAGAAATGATAATTAATTCTTCTTTAAATATTTGGTAGAATTAAGCAGTGAAGCCGTCTGGTCCTAGACTTTGTTGTTGGGAGATTTTTGATTACTGATTCAATCTCCTTACTAGTAATCAGTCTGCTCAGATTTTCTATTTCATCATGATTCAGTCTTGGTAGGCTGTATTTTTTTTTAAGAATTTATCCATTTGTTCTAGATTGTCTAATTTCTTGGTTTATAATTGTTCACATTGATCCTTCGTATTTCTCTGGTATCAATTGTAACATTTCCTCTTTCATTTCCGATTTGAGTTCTGTCTCTATATTTTTCTTGGGGTGTCTGCTAAAGGCTTGTCAATTTTGTTTATCTTTTCAAAGAAAATGCTGTTAGTTTTATTAATCTTATCTATTGTCTTTTTTTTCTATTTCATTTATTTCTGCTTTAATATTTGTATTTTCTTCCTTCTACTAACTTTGGGCTTTGTTCTTCCTCTTTTTTTTTTTTTTTTCTTGAGTTCCTTGAGGTATAAATTTAGGTTGTTTATTCAAGACTATTCTTGTTTCTTGAGGTAAGTACAGAGTGATTGCTGCTAATTTCCCTTTTACAACTGCTTTTGCTACATCCCACAAATCTTGGTATGTTATATTTCTATTTTCATTTGTCTCAAGGTATATTTTTAAAATATTTTAAATTTTTTCTTTGACCTATTGATTGTTCAGTAGCAGGCTTTAATCTTTACATAATTATGAATTTTCCAGTTTTCTTCATGAAATTAATTTCTAGCTTCACACCATTGTGGTCAGAAAAGATACTTGATACCTTTCTTAAACTAAGTAGGAATTACTTAGATGAAGAAGTGTGGATTTTTCTAGGCAGAGGAGATAGCATGTGTGAAGGCCTATGATAGGATAAAGCATAAAAACTATAATGAGCCAAATGAAAGTCAGTGACAGTGGGTGGTAACGATGGTGAAAGAGAGCACAGGGCAACAGTAAGCTGGAGAAATCAATGCCTATGAAAAGCCTTTCTGGCCATGAGGTGGCATTTGCTCTTATCCTAAGATCATGGAACCACTGTTAAGAGTTAGTGCCATTGGGCACCTGGATGGCTCAGTTGGTTAAGTATCTGACTTTGGTTCAGGTCATCATCTCACAGTCCATGGGTTCAAGCCCTATGTCAGGCTCTGTGCTGACAGCTCAGAGCCTGGAGCCTGCTTTGGATTCTGTGTGTCCCCCTCTCTCTGCCCCTCCTCAGCTCACATGTTCATGCTCTCATTCTCTCTCTCAAAAATAGATAAACATAATTTTTTTTTAAAAAAGTATATGCTATGTAGGAAAGTAATACAAATTGATTTTTATTTTCAAAATATTGTTCCACCCTCAAAGTGGTGAATAGAGGGAGAGAATCTGGGCTAATTATTAGAAAACTATTCAATAATTTAGGCCGGAACAGGTAGTGATGGGAAAGGAGGGGTAAAGATTGAGGTAGAGACAAGTAAAGGCATCTGTGATATTTTTGGTGGGTCAATTAATAAAAAAAAATATATCAAAAAAAACTAACAGGTTTCTGACTTGTACAGTCTTCTATAAAAGAGTGACAGATAAGGTAGGTTGATTTGTTTGATATCTTGAAAATTAAGAAGTTCCTGATACATTGTATTTTATTGGTAAAATAGGAAGCAGATAAAAGTAAATGGGCAGTTTGAAGAGATTAGAGAAGGATTGAAATAATCGTGGAGGGTGGGAGAGTAAGTTGACAGGGGAAATATGGTATGATGTGTGAATAGTGTTGAAGGACCATGTGAGGCTCTGTCATAAATTTACAATGGAAGCCAGATTTTTGTGTTTGCGTTTGGCAGTGTGGGCGATCAGCTGTTCAGTGACAGACATGAAGAGAGTATATAATTTGTGTATTAGCTGTGACTAGATTTAACTGTGAGTAACCAATATCAAAACCAAAAAATAACAAGCTCCCAATGACAATAATAAGCAATGGAGAAGTTTTTTGTCTTTCAACATTCATTAAATTTAGGGACAGTCCATGTATAGCTGTTATTGTGCTTCACGGTGTCCTGTCTGATTCATCAGGTATGTAGTTTACTTTCCCAGAATCACTGCATGAGACAAAGGGTTTCTGAATTTTCAATTCAACCATATGGTCTACTTTCTGTTGTTGTTGTTTTTTTAAAGGTTTACCCATTTCCATTGGTTGATATGTCTTTTTTTTTTTTTTTTTTAGTTTTTGTTTTTTGAGAGAGAGAAAGAGAGTGAGAGAGAGCATGTGCACAAGCAGGGAAAGGGCAGAGAGAGAGGGAGATGCAGGCTCCAGGCTCTGAGCTGTCAGGGCAGAGCCCGATGTGGGTCTCGAACACATGAACTGTAAGATCATGACCTGAGCTGAAGTCAGAGGCTTAACGGACTGAGCCACCCAGGCATCCCCATATGGTCTACTTTCTAACAAGCTGGAAAGAGAAAATAAAAAGTAAGGAACACACCATTCCTTTAAAGACACTACCTAAAACTGCACAGTGTAGTCACATGTCACATGGTCACCACTAGATGAAGGAGACGTTGTGAAGTTTGATACTTATTCCAGATGTCCGTGTACTAAGACAGCATTCAATTTTCTGTTTCCAGGGAAGTGGGGAAACACAGATATTAGAGGGAAACTAGAAGTCATTTCAGAGTTAGAGTATTCCAGAAAGATAATTTTTCAAGGTGGGTGGCAGTGGTAGTTGCAAAAGCAGCAAACTGGATAAATAAAAAGGTTGTGGCTGAAATGATGTTTAAATTGGAGTTTGGGAGGTGGAACAGTTATGAATAATGAAATAGGCCAGGCATGGGGGAGAATTTCCTTGAAAATGAGGTGAGGAACTGAGAGGCATGTTTGGATGAGTCAGGGAAATGGATGCTAATGTTGTTCCCAATGAGAGCAGCACTTGGAGTGGGAAGGAAGCTTGTCCCAGGTACCGAAGTTCTTGATGAATGAGAAGGAGTTATGCACGCATGATAAATGATAATAGTAGAGAGCAGAAGGGAATGATATAACTGAATGTCATGAGCCTTGAAGGGATAGGCTTTTAAAATTATATAGGGAGGATAATGATCTGAAAGCAGCAATGAGTAGCAAGGATGACTCAAGATCCATCTCTAGTTTGGTGATGTGAGATTTGAGAAAATAAACTGCCCCCACCTCAGAGGGCATAAAGGAAGTATACCTTCAAAAGATGGGCGGGTATAGTTAAGGTAATGAGAAAGAAAGTTTAACGATTGTGAAGAGTCTGTTAGTCAACGAGCTCCGATGTCACAAAGGGAGGGTTTGGGAAGTTTGGGGGAAGGTAGAGAACAAGATAGGGGAGGGATTCCGAGGACTATGGAGATGGTCACTGGGGAGAGGACCAATTGAAATATCTTATAAAAACAGTGGGGAGAGGAAGGTGCATGTTTTTTCTATCGTTACTTGGATATGAACGGACACTGGGCTTGGTGGCCAGTGGACTTCTCACTCTGGTGAGGTGATGGTAGACCCAGAAGTCAGAGACTCCATTTGCTGCTTAGACTGAATGAGGGTAGATTCAAAACTGAAGCCTCAAAGCGTGCTTGGTTTGGGTGATGGTGTTTCCAGAAACTTGGAGGCATCACTCATTACTGGTTTACTGATATTAGACCCAGTGAAACGACTCCTTACAAAGATACTTTTTAAAAAATAAATTGCATTTAAAAGGTTTTGTCTTATTACTAAAGTTATACATAGTTATTTTTTAAAATACAGACAAGCATCAAGAAGCAATAGCCACTGGCATTTTCATCTTTCTGAGCAAATCTCTTTGAATTTATTAAAGAGCAGGACAAATGATTTATATTGAAATACGATATATGCTAAAATTAATACTTTTGTATAAAGGTAGTTAAGTTTATTCAAAGATTTACCTTTTATATTATTTTTGGATCTCTTGCGCTATCTGTGAACACTGTACATTTAAACTTCAGTTACTGGACTCCAAACACAAAAGTGTTACTATATTTGGGGTGCCTGGGTGGCTCAGTCAGTTAAGCATCTGACTCTTAATTTTAGCTCAGGTCATGATCTCACGGTTGTGAGATCAAGCTCTGGACTGGGTGGGAGGCTGCTTAAGATTCTCTCTCTCTCCCTGACCCTCCCCTGCCTGCGCATGTGCACACACTCTCTGTCTCTCAAAACAATAATAATAATAATAATAATTACTATTTTAAGTGATTACCAGGATGTAGGATTGGCATTTTCCAGGTTGTTTCTCGTGATTTATTTAATATAGAAATAATGGTGAGGAATGCAACATCAAGGGGTTCCATTTTCTTTATAGTGATTGACTTTATGATGCAGCTTCACGGAATTATAAAAAGATACAGCTGAAGTTGAAGTTAGAAATCACTGGGGCACCTGGGTAGCTCAGTCATTCAAGTGTATGACTTCAGCCCAGGTCATGATCTCACAGTTCTTGGGTTTGAGCCCGATGCCGGGCTCTGTGCTGACA
The DNA here is from genome assembly GCF_028018385.1 of Neofelis nebulosa. Lineage (NCBI taxonomy): Eukaryota > Metazoa > Chordata > Mammalia > Carnivora > Felidae > Neofelis > Neofelis nebulosa. The sequence continues at coordinate 48,731,935 of NC_080784.1, forward strand.
GCTCAGAGCCCGGAGCCTGCTTCAGAATCTGTGTCTCCCTTTCTCTCTGCCCCTCTCCTGCTCATGCTCGCTTGTGCGCTCTCTCTCTCTCTCTTTCTCTCTCCCTCAAAAATAAATAAACATTTAAAAAAATGATTGCCTAAGTCTCTGTTATCTGATAGATGAGGAAACTGAGTCTCCAAGCAGGGTATGCCTTGTCCTCAGTCACTGAGCTAGTTTGTGGTAAGAGTGAACGTGGAGTAAAGGTCTCTTGTTTACAAAGACAGTGCCCTCCACAGTCCCTCAGAGCACTTTCTGCTACCCCCCAAGTCATATCGCTCTGAGGGTCAGTTCAGGAACAGGGCCAGCGGCAGGCTTCTGTCTCCATGTAACCATCCACATGTATCATATGTCCTTCCTCTATTGCCTCAACTGCAGTGTGAATTGTTATAGGCAGATCTGATCTGGTCCAGCCTGTGTTCCCTCAGTACCAAGTATACTGTCACAGACACGGTGGACCTTCAATAGGGTCTGATGAATGAACACATAACCTAATAAATCCACTCTCTTTCTTCAGTTAGGGTGGGATTGGAAATTTAAAAAGAAAAAAAAAGGTATATTACTTGACTTGAAGAGGGCACTCTCAGGGAGGAGTAGGGCCGCTTAACCAAGGCTCAGAACAACCACCCTCCATGGTGTCATTGCCAAGAAGGCAGTTGCTGAGAGGATGTGCACTGAGGAGGAGGCTGCCTTGCGCACCTGAGGTCAGTTTAAGGAGGACTCATCTCATTTATACAGAGATGGGAACACTCAGGTTAGTTTGACATATCTTTGAATGTTTTTATTATCTTTGTGAACCAAAGTTCTGAAGTGTATCAGGACTCAAAGCCAGCCTTCCGCTATGAATAATGAACTGAAATGAGGCCTTTTGTGTTGATTATCTGATGATTCATTCTAATATAGCAGTCACTTCAGGCTGTGCTGAAGAAAAAAAATACAGGATGTGTTCAGGTGGCATTTTTGATTCATGGCCTTTCTTTTATGATTTATTATTCTGAGATATTCAATTTGAAAAGCAAATAGTTTGATACTAAGTGATATATTATTTTTCTTTAGTGTGAAGAAAGCCACGTTGACAAGCCTGGAAGAGAAGCTAACAGCAGGGGGAGGGCTTTCTTCCCTCGCGATCCATCAGGAAGTGGCGTTGACTCTAAACACAAGAGACTTTTTGGATAAAAGAATCTTTTGTTGAAGCCTTTTGTTCCTTTAATAAACAATTTTGAATGCCAGCCTAACTAATGTCAAGCCCTTTACTGAGCTCGGTGCAAGAATTGCAAAGTAGAAAGCAGTCGTGGCTCTAAGTGGAGATATAGAGCACACTACAGTAAACTAGTATAGCCCAGTGAAAAGGCCTCATAACAATTACATACTGAAGTCAAACAGGAATATGCATGGAAGGGAGAAAGAGCCAGAAAATGATCGTAGAGGGATAAAATTTCTCAGGAAGGCTTCAGAGGAGAGCAACAGGCATTGGACTTCAAGGGGGTCCAGACATGCACAGAAAGCTGGACAGTGGGAGATCAGGTGAGCAGATGTGCTTGTAGAATCTCTGGTGTATTGAGGTCACTTTCAGGATTCTAGAGAGAAGAGAAGCAAAGAGAAGAATAGAGGAAGGAAGAGAATTATACAATTGTATTTACAGATATTTTAAAAGATCGAAATAAATGAAAATACCTATTATTACCATGGAGGAGAATAAATACTATGATAATATAAATTCTAAGTTTACCAATAGACGTAGTTCCTATTCCAAATAGTTCCCAAAAGTCTTTTATGGACTTGATGTGGACAAGATAATATGATTATAAAATTTATTCGGAAGAGCAAAGGGCCAAGAGTAGCCAAAAATTTCTGAGTTTTTGAGGATGTGGGGAGGGTTCTTGCTTTACTGGATACCAGGACCTCTTATAAAACTCTCATGATGAAGAAAGACTCTCATAATGAAGAAAGGTTATGAATCCAGGGATAAACAATTGAGCCGAGGAATAGAATAGAAAGCTGCCATCCAATTCACATCTTCCAGTGCCCATGTCAGAGACAGCCTATAACGTTGATTTGGGACAAAACTGACTGCAAATAGCAATTAAAAAATAAAATAAAACAAAACAAAGCTGAGGGGCACCTGGGTGTCTCAGTTGGGTAAGCATCTGACTTCAGCTCAGATCATGACCTCACAGCTCGTGTTCAAGCCCCGCATCCAGGCTCTCTGCTGTCAGCACAGAGCCCACTATGGCTCCTCTGTCTCCCTCTATCTGCCCCTCCCCTGTTCATGTGGGCTCTCTCTCCCCCTCCTCTCAAAATAAATAAACATTAAAAAAAAAGTTGTAAGTATTTTGCCAGATAACATGGATCCCCTCTGTAATGAGTTCTACTCTCTGGTTAATGCTGCTGATATAGATGCCATTCATTTAGCCAACCTTTTTCCCAATATATATTTCTGAGTTTTAAAATTTTTACATCATTTTTACTATTTTTTTTCATTTGATTTTAAATACATCATTTCAAATTTAGAGAAAGTGGTGAATGGCCTTACTTTGGACATCTCTAAATGTTACCTCCCTGGTGAAACTGCTCCTTGACTCCCTGAGGCCAAACAAGCTACTGTGTTCTCTGAGTTCCACCACCACCCCCCCCCCGCTATCTATGTAAATACTTGACATCATGGAGTCCTTTTTTTTTCTTTTTCTTTTTCTTTTTTTTTTCTTTTTGTTAAGTCTTCCAGAGAGTAAGCTCATCAAGGGAAGAGGCACTGTCACTTTTGTGTCACTGGGGTCAGAAAGACTATTTGGTGCTGTGGTAAGTATGCAATAATTATTTTCTGAATGAATGAAAGAATGAATGGATCTTTCTAAGGTGCTTTAGATGAAGTGCTTTTGGGATGCAGGGACAGGGCCTGGAACGCTATTTAGGGAACCATTTCCAGCAAGGTTTTATAATTTAGTGATAAAATGAGAGCGGCGGATGTTAAAGATCATACAAGTCAAACAAATAAAAATTCAACTCATCCAGAAAACAATTCCTTTGCAAATGTAGGCATTTTTAAAGGTACATCATTTATTCTCAGTACTCAGCTGGCAATTTCAGAATAGTAAGAAAAAAGTTATATTTTATGTTGCTGCCTCAGCACAAAACACATTAATTATTATTTGTGTGAGCAGGAATAAAAGGTATCTTGAAAATTCCAAACAAACTGATTTCTCAACGACAAGATGTGAACCAATTAAAATCAGATACTGGAAAGAAAAGTTTGGCAACTGCTTTTCAATAAACAGTTTTGAGAGGGCTTCCAGGAAAATGATACATGTACATCATTTGTTCCAACCTAAATAAGCTTAGGAGAAATGGAGACCTGAGAAGAATTTGCATGAACCAAGCCATGAATAGCCCAGTGCATTGGTTTGGGATACCTTGTGAATTTCCACAAGGGACTTCTCCATCCTTTTTCACATAACTAATCACCAGTTTATTCACTTGTCCATATATACTCCTCTCTACCCTACTGACTATATGTTTTTATTGAGTGAATGTGATAAAAGAACAAACAAACAAACAAAACAACATTCAGCACGTTCTGTTTTTAGGCTCTATTTTTCCTTTCTAGAAACTTTTATTACCCAGGCATTCACTCTTTGCCAAGTTAATAGCTTATTTTTATAATTCAAAGATATAAACTCTAGATATACATTCTAAGTCCTTAATTTAGATAATTGGTATAGTTTGGGTATTAATTACATTATAAAGATATTTTTAAATGGTAATCTTAATTTGGTATGTTTTACTTCTCAATTTGCTGAAACATATCTATTATAAAAACATACTATTTCATGACCCTTCTGGATATCATAAACTTCAAAAGCATTGTATGGGGATATGAACAAAAATTTTGGAGGGTTTGTGTTCTGGGTTTGAATTCTGCCTGGCTTTGAATTCTAGCTCAGTTGCCCACCAGCTTTTTGAGCTTGGACCCATTACTTAACCCCCCTGTACCTCTATTTCCTCATCTATAAAATGGTAAACATGTTAGTTAAAAACTATCTACTCATAACATTATTCCAAGGTTGAACAATGTATTCTATGTGAAATAAAGCATTTAGAATAGAGCCTAGTCTATAGGAAACTTTGTAGGTATTTCTTTATTATTTTCATTGTTGTTATTATAGGCTTCTGAAGGGTGCCATACTGCCTTAACACACATAACATCTTCCAATCTACTCACTACTTAAAAGCTGTCCAGATAGGGAACAGAGAGAACTATGGTAAAATCAAATATGACTGACTCATTGCAGTGTATCTATTTGAATACAAAGCCAGTGTTGTATATGGGTCACAGAAGCATATATTAGAAAGACATAGAGGGGAAAAGGGATAGAAAACCACCACTTACTACTTTTTCAGTATCATTGTGGCTAACACTATATAGTAAACTTCACATGTTCTACTTTGGCAGATAGATATACAATAGAGGTCAGCAAAATTTTTCCACAAAAGTCAAGAGATATTATATGTTTGGCTTTGTTGGCCATATCACCTCTGTTGCAACCACTCTAATCATCTGGAGATGCATCATGAAATCAGCCACAAACAATATGTAAACAAATAGGTATGGCTGTGATCCAATAAAAATTTACTTACAAAAAATAAGCATTGGCTGAATTTGACTCACAGGTTCCAATTTGATGACATCTGATTCAAAACATCACAGATACTGATTCTAATTTCCATCTATTGTGTTGACTATGCTTACTATGATTTGGTGCCGAGTAAATGGACACTGATATCAGTCTTTGTTTTTTTCTCCCTTAAGTTTCCTGGTTCCTATCCATGATCAATAAATTGATAAATCCAACTATGGGTTTGGATTTTTGTTGGCTCCCTTTGTTTGCCTCCCCAGATCCACTCTCCACACTTCTATGTTCTTGTTGGGTTGGCATGATCATAGAGGCAAGGAAGGATACTGGGACTACATGAGTGGATTCCCATGTCTTCTGGCTTTCAGAGGGTTCAGCCAACAGAGATCCCAGAGATCCCATTTAGAGATCAAAGAAGGGAGGAGGGTGGGGTCAGGGGTACTTCTCTTAACTTCCTTCCTACAATGACCAGAAGGTGGCTGTGCTCTTCTACATGAACACTAGTCCTCTCAAGGAGGGCAATAACACCATAACACTCCTCTCTGGTTTCAGGAACTATTTGTTCACCTTATATCTTTGGGCTTCTCAGAATTAAGCCCTAGGTTACTAAAGTCTGCCTTGTGATTTCCCCCTCCATACCCTTGAAAGTAGTACCTTTGAGGATGACTTCTCCTTGAAAAGTCCTAATTTGAGTGTGCCATCAGTTTCCTGTGGGGACCTTGGCTGAAAAGGGCTCTGTTTTCCAGAACCAATCACACAGGAGCAGTCTCAGCCCCAACATGTCATAGGGTTTAGCATTTAATTTGTTACCAATCATCTCTGCAGTTTGGGATTGGAGTTTACTCATATAGGTAGTCAATGTTGACTATCCAAGTCTGTGAGTCACATGGCATGCTGGAAAAGAGTTTTCAAGGCTTAGAAAGGAAAGGGAGTTAACAGAAAGTTAGCATAAATGTAGAGAAATGAGGGCAGGGATAAAGTCCTTCGGAGATAGCAACCAGTAATCCAAGGCCCAACTCAGAAAGATCAACTTCAGCATTAGGCCAGGCTTTCCTATGGAGAGGAATTTGATCAAGTGAACAGAGCAAAGAATACAGCTTTGGTCCTGAAACAGAGGTCCTGGAATCTCAGCCCCGATATCAGGTGTCTGTTGTAGCTGGGTGGCTGAGTTGGTCCACAGGTCTGTCCTTCTGCCTTGCCTTGGAGTTGGTACGAAAGTTTACAGATGTAGAACTGTCTTTGTGAGGTTCCTTCAGTCTATTGGAAGGAATTTCAGAGCAGTCTCTAGTAACCAGAAGACACTACGTGGACCCTTTCCAGTTCCCTACATAACTGTGTTGAATCTAAATTCTTCACATCCCCAACTACTGGCTGGGGTCCTATCATATTCTAATACATAAAAACTAAGATGCAAGAATGTCTGTTTTGTAACTTTTTCCCTTCAGAAAAGTATTGAGATGTATTGTTTCTATGTCCTTTCATTCATATTGGATCTCCTACAACAAATCCATTACCTTAGACTTGCCAGTTGTGTTTGTCTAGGCCAATGTATATCACCTACGTTAGTTGTCCTAGGCCAATTTATATCACCTACATTAGTTGTCCTAGGCCCACAACCCACAGCTCAAAGAAGGAGCTCTGACCAGCTGGTATCATGTTGACGAACTTTATGCTGCCCTTCCTAAATGCTTTCCCACTCTACATGCCTTCTATCTTGAAGTTCATCTAGCTGTGCTTCTTGACCTTGACTTTGAAAAATACACACATTTAGACACACACACATACGCATGAAATGCACAGTCCTCTTTGATTTCTAACTACATTTGGTTAAAAGCAACCCAAAGGAAGTGTGAAGTAGTGAGAAATCAGAAAAGCATCTACTGAGAATCAGGATGCTGAGCCAGTCATGGTTTCAATCTCTACAAGGAAAAAAACCAGGTCCCAAGTGATATATGAAGAGTGGGAAATGTGCAAAATAATGGGTGGCTGGTTAAATTCATCTTCAATAATTCATTGAGAAATGAGTAGCAGAATAAAGTCAGAGAAATCTCAAAATGTCAAGAAGAGAGACCTATTAAATGTTTTCCAACTGCTATCCAAGGTCAGGAGAAACATTAGCTTGAAACCACGAAAGTCCTGGCTCCCTGGTTTCAATTTTAACAACCAGATAGTAGACCTTGTTTTTCGAGGTGTAGTCTCCATTTTTAGGGGAGTGAAAAGGAAATAGACCCAGAGATAAATAAATTTAATCCAGATTACTCTGGCCTTATCTGTTAAAAGACATTAGTCTAGTAGAAGTGGCCATAGGTGTGAATTATTCAGTGCCCATATCTTTCCCAACTTTAAGGATTTTTTTTTAAAGCTAGGTATCAAGACCATTAATAATTGATAAAGCATTTGTAAACCCTTAGCAAATGAACAGTCAAGGGACACATTAATAAAACATCTTTAAAAATCTCTGTCTCGTGGCTGATTCTCATCACGTTGTCCCAAAGCAGAGCAAACAGTGCTGCTCCTCCTGCACCTCAAAGCAAGGCACAGCATGCCTGCTGACAAGGTGAGACAGAGAGGGCAGAGGGCAATGCCTTTTAGGTAACCAGGATGGTCCTTTATACTTATCTGCATCCTTCCAGCTGATTCACAGACTAGCACCATTCCCCAAATAAATAGGTTCTTGGTCAAATTTTTTTCTGCTGGGTCACTAAATACACATTTATAAATAGACCTCTTGACATTTCTATTTGCAAAGCAAACATTCAAGATCCTGGGGGAATTGGAGGGTTAGGCATTTAGGAAGGGCCAATGAAAATCTTGACCTTGAGGTTATTGTTCACATTCAGCTCAGGCCAAAGGAGCGATCAGGGTCACTGAATGCCGTAGCTTTAAGGCAGTTACATGGTTTGGCTCATCTTATTTTTACTGGATAATGCAAAGGAAATAAAAATGTATTTTACTGACATGGCATCTTTCTTTCTAGGAATGAAGAGTTGTGCCAACCCAAGAAAGAACCAAGTATTTGCATATCCACCTGTCACTGCCCTGGGGCAGACAAGGGGTGGTCAAAAATCTCAGCATAAATAAGATCAATGGACAAGAGTCAGGATTCCAGAGCAGGAGGGCAAGTGACAAAATCTCACAGAGAAAACTCCCCACCCAGGTATGATCTGAGATTACCTAGTGAGGATATCTTCACGGGTAATTTCCCCCCATCAAGTTCCTGAATGGTCGCTTAAGGGGTGGTGAATGATTTTTCATCAGTAGCACCCTCAAACATTAACTGAACACCACCTATGCATGACCATCATAGGCATTGAGAGTATAAGGATATTTTAGGACCCAGTCTATGCTTTCCTGAATATTTCACTCAGTTTGTGGTGGCAAAGTTCATAGTAAACAGAAAAAGGATTTTTTTGACATGGCACAAAATTTCAAGATTATTAGGGTAGAAAAGAATCCTACTGGAGCACTGAGGTGGGTGTTTCAAGGGTCTACAATGGAGATAATTAGGGACATTATAGGATAATAAGACATCGATGCTCTCGTTCCTATACTTTATGGCCTAATTTATTTAGCACTGCACCTGCCTGGATTCCCATTTGTTGGTTCAGTTCTCCTCTGGCCAGGAGAAGGACAGCCTTTTATTTGGAAGAATGCTAGTGGAGACAGAGTTTGTACTTTCTGCTCTCAGTGCAGTGCAGAGTCTTTGGTTCATTTCTAAAAATGTACAGTGTTGTTAAGCTTCAATCAGAATGTCAAAAGGAAAATAAGGCCTTTTTTTCCAGTATCATTTCCCCTGTTAATCCCTCTAGTTTGTGGTAGGGTTAGGGTTTGGGTTTGGGTTAGAGTAAGGGTTCAAGGTAGTGTTGCTTTACATTTTCCTTGTTTATAAAAGGAGGTTTCCACAATGGAGACATCTCCTCATTCTAGGATGCCCTCCTCTTCGTTGCATTGTTTTAATCACCCATTTATTTGTTCAACAAAGATCAGAGATAGATGCTCTCGTCTCCTCTAGCACAGACCCAACCACTCTTACCTGGACTGAGGCCTCATCCTCATAACCGGTCTTTCTCCCATCATTCTGACTCTCCTACATTTCTTTTCCACACAGAATCATCTTGAACAATGAAAATCGAGCTGTGTAACCCTTCTGCCTAAGATCCTCCTTCCCACAGCCCACCGGGCTTGCATGCTCTGCTCCCTGGTGCGCATGTTCCTATGAAGCCTAGCTTCACCCACACACAGGCTTTCATTGTGGTTATAGTGCATCCCCAGCTAGTGACTACCTAAGGGGCTTGCTCTTTCTCTTTCCCTTCCCTAAAAACACCTGATCCCAGATATTGGCATCCTCTATCACTTCTTGTCATTCATGCCTTGGCTCCAACATCAGATTGGCCTTCCCTGCCACTTCAATCTACTGCTGCCTGCTTTCCCTCACATAAAACCCCTCTGCCTCAGGTCATCCTCTGTCATTGCCCTATTTTATTTTTTTTCCCAGAAATTACTGCTGTATGCTAATATGTTTATTTGCTTCTTTATTTTTTTCTATCTTTCTCATCCCCACTTCCAATTAGAAATAAATCCCAAGAGATCAGGACCTTGTTGAATGGATGTTGGATTTGTAGACAGTGCACTTAAGACAGAGTTCCTATGCTTAAGAAATATACGTACCAAAGAAAATAGGGAGCCGACAAAAATAGCTTTGTCAAAGACAATGTGCGAAACATATTACAGGTGAGGTCAAGCCATAGATTATTGGAGTTCAAAGAGATGGCTTGTAGCTGGAACGAATAGGGAAAGCTTGGTGATGCAGGTGATCTTTTGGTTAATTTATGAAAGGTCTGAGATCTGGGGTGATTTTAGAGGAGTGTGCTCCTCAGGGTAAAGCTTAGGCAAGTATTTTTCAAAACATGTAGATGATAAATCCCAAAATACTGTTGCATGAGTGAGGGAAGGGATACCAGACAAGGCAGCTATGGATTTTATCATTTCTGAAGATTTTATCATTTCTTTCATTATAAGGGGGGGAAAATGTTCCTCATTATTCAAATGCAGAAATACAAGGCACATTTTCTTGGGGATTGCAAAATAGGAAATAAATAACTGATTTTGAGAAAGCATATCCTTCTGTAAAAGGAGTAAGAGCACATGGCATCGATCTATCTATCTGTCTGTCTATCTTCTGACTACTGTGATAAACCATAATTTAACTTTCCAGGGACAAGAGATTACCTCTTAAATGACATTAGGGATAATTTCAAAGAATCTTATATCTGATTTTTTTTCCTTTCATCTAGCCTCACCCCAATGACAACATATATACTATTTTAAAAAAATGTTTTTAATCTATAATAAATACATAATATCTGTGCTTATATAAATTAAAAAGCCTGGAAATTATTCTTTGCTACACATAAAGTTAAAAAAAAGTGATCTCTCGTCCTACATGGTGTTTAAGCCCCACCAGGATCCTGATCACTCACTGCCTATCCCTCACCCAGACGTTTGCTTGTGTAATAATCTTCTTCTTCTTGTAGCAACACAATTCTCTCCAACAGCCTCCTATATCCTTGTAGGCAATGGACTGTGTCCATCCCTATCGGCACAAAGGACACAATGAAAATGATCCAGAGGTACAGCATCTTCGTGCAAAGCCAAGGAAAGAGGTTTTGGCAACGACAGAGTTCTAATTAGTTATGAGCACTGTCAGATGAATCACCCAGTTAGGCCCCTACTGCCACCTTGACTCTGTGCTGCTGTGGCCCAGTCATTTCCAAGGCAAAGTCCACCCAGACATTAAAATGAATAAGGAGGTGAATACTGCCTTTCAGTTGCCCAGCAGAAGAGTAAATTAAGAACATAAACACACACACACGCGCACACACACACACGCACACACACACATGCACACACACACACACACGCGCGCACACACACACACACCAGAACCAGTGGTATTGAAGATTTCATCAGCTGTCTGACAAGAAGACATTTAATTAACTCTTGTACCTGTTTCTCCCTGCATGAGACAAACAAATCAAGGAGCTTTGGAAGAATAATTAATTCAAGATGTAAAAGCAGCATCAGATTAAAAAAAATAAGAAGAAGACGAAGAAACAGCCGAAAAAAATCCCCCCCAAAAACCCCAAAATGACAGACAGAAGCAGTAGGAGTCTAGAGTGTTTAAGTATCACACACGAGGAGCCGTAGGCCCCTTTGCCAAGAGCTTTGCCACCAAGCACCCTTCTGAGATCAGGACCCCGTTGGTCCCAATCCACCAAAATATATACACTAAACCTCAGAGCTCTAACACAGGGCCGCATCGGAAGGCAGCAAGTGTGCCTTTGAAAAATGCATTGGAGTCTAATAGTAGGTCTACTATCTCACCTTTGAAAGTGTGTGCATTGAGAATTATTTTCCCAATGGTGTGAATGGGTTTGCACTATTAGAGAACAGCCTTTCTCACTATTATCACATCAGTGATGCGTGCAAAGGGCCTGAGCCTCTTCCTCCACCTTTTATCAGTCTGCACGTGGGAACTGAAGGAATTTATCTGATTGATGAATTTGGAAAATGTACCTGAGTGTGCTCAGTTCCACCCTCCTGCTTTCCACTTTTACACTGAACCTGTAGGCAGGAAGCTTCTATTTTCTGCTAGTCAGACCACCACAGGGGAAGTATTTGATTTTTTTCCTCCTATGATGGGAATAAAACATTAACAAAATCACTGTATCATAGATATTATATCGCATTCTCCAAATTGGATTTTTTTTTGTTTGCTTTGCTCTTTGTTTTTGTTTTGTTTTTCAGTATTAAAGCTACTGTTTGGTTCTCTCTGATGTCTATGTCTTTCTTTCAATTATTTTAGAATTTGGACATGGAGGATGAATATATTTATTTAGTACCTCAAACACCCCTTTCCCCTACTAGGAGGAATGCTTACATACCATAATGATAATTTCAACAATTTTCTGTTTTCCTTTGTTACATTAATGGGGTCTTAATATCTTTTTGACTTCAGGCAAACCAGGGTAAAGTTAAAAGGAACAGTCACACAGCCAGAAATTATTCTTTTTAATATGCGTCAATTTGAAGTGACAAAATTGGAGAATTGTCTTAGGGGAGAATTCTCACACAGAGGGATGTGGGTCAGAGAGCCCTAGACGAATTTACAAGAAATGTCAGACAGAGAACAAGTTATTTTATTTCCGATAGTCTCCATCTATTATATTCCCATCAATAATAGTTTGGAGATTTTTTTTTTCCAAAAAAATAAAAAATAAAAAAATAAGAGCACACTAGTCAGGCCTTCTGCAATGAGAATCATTGCTTCCCTTGTGATCAACTTTAAATAAAAGTTTGTTCTCCATTCCCTGAAAAGGACTTCACTCACTGTGGCCTCAGACTCCTCTGGCTCTGATTTTCTTCTCCTCAAACACCCTGATTCAACTGGCTTTGCTGATTATGCCAGGCCATGTTTAGCTCTCTTTGTTCTCCTCAATAGATTTAGTACTTTGAATTGCCTCTTGAGTTTTAATCTTTCTCAGTTGGGGATGTTTCTCCCCTCCCCCTCATTTTTAAAAAAGTATATTTATTTATTTTTGAGAGAGAGAGAAACAGAGAGAGAGAGAGAGAGAGAGAGAGGGAGGGAGGGAGAAGGAGCAGGGGAGAGGCAGAAAGAGAGGGAGAGAGAGAATCCCAAGCAGGCTCCGCACTGTCAGCATGGAACCCAGTGCAGGACTTGAACTCACCAACTGTGAGATCATGACCTGAACCAAAACCAGGATTGGTCGCTTAACCGACTAAACCACCCAGGCACCCCCATTTTTTTCTGTTTATGCACCTGACATGGACAGCTGGTAATAATCTCCCCCTGGAATGTAGCTCAGGTGAGAGTTTAGGCCTTCTATGTGCTTGGAAGTTTGCACGACTTTTACCAATTACCAGAAACCTTAAAAATATTGTAAAACTTCCAACAATACAAAAAGGCATATGCACAAGGTTAATCTTTATGAATGTAAAATATTGGAAACATCCCAAATGCCCATGCATACGAGAGGGATTAAATAAGCTATGGTGTATCTTCTAACAGAGAAGTATGCAGTTATCAAAAAGAATGAGAAAGATTTCTGCAAAGTGATATAAAGAAATGTTTTGAATAGATCGTTAAGTGAGGGGGGGAAAAGAACATATGAATACCTATGGTATACTACTTTTGTGTAAGAAAGAAAGAGATATAAGAAAATATATATGCAGCTGATCATTTGTGCAAAAAATAAATACAGAAAGGATAAGCCAGAAACTAGCAAGACTGGTTACCTAAAGGGGGAGAGCAGAGGGTAGGATTGGGGTACAAAGAATAAAAGGATGAGGGGAGAGTTGCACTTCTCTGAGTATAGTTTTTGTTATAGTTCTGACATTTTGAGAATACCTGAAAATGAGACAGAGAGAGAGAGAGAGAGAGAGAGAGAGAGAGAGAGAAAGGAAGGAAGGAAGGAAGGAAGGAAGGAAGGAAGGAAGGAAGGAAGGAAGGAAGGAAGGAAGGAAGAGAAAATCAGATTGCCAGAGGAATCCAAAATGGAATACAAACAAATGAACCCAACATATTACCAATAAATGACATAGGTGCACTGAAATAAGTAGGGGAAGAAAGTAACTAATTCAAATAATTTGGAAAGTAGCTTTTTGATTATATATTCTATAAGACTAAAGACAGAAATATACACAAACACTGCTCTCTATTTCATAAATTTGGTTTTCACAAGAGTGAAATTGGTCTAGCAATTCTGAAACAGTTTTGTATATATCCAAAGATTGAACAAACAAGTGGTTATATTGTAACTAACAAGCACCACACTTCTCATTGTTCAAAAAGGGAGTTACAAATAAGGAAAGGCAAAATGTTAAGTTGAACTCTGTGGTGCTGGAATGGAGTTCCTACTTTAGAGGACAACAGAAATCATCACGAACTTGTATTTTTCTTTTAAATATAAAGATGGACACATATAGTAATGTACATGTGTAAATGCAGAAGATCTATAGATAATTTACATATAATATGATTATAAAATTAATATATTAATTATATATGATACATTAATAATATATATAATTTCCTAGCACTATCTGCTGAGAGTACCTAGAAACAATTAATATATTAATGCATTAATATCATTTATATATTAATTCTATGTAATATTAGTAATTATGTTATAGTACACTATAGTATAGTGTATATATATATAATTTCCTAGTGCTATCTACTGAGGGAACAAATACATGCAGATATTGACTTGTAAATGCCCTTTTCCAACAAAAGGGACCAGGGATCCTTGGAGAAATAACTGATTCCAAGGCTGGGGCAGGAAAAAAAAATACAAATTGAGCCCAGAATACTCCTTTGTAGCATGAGAAAGTAAGGTGGAGTTGAAAAAGGTGAGAGCACGCTCAAATAGTATAGGGACTAATAACATATTTCCAGGGCCAAGTCTTGGGTAACTGAGCTACAAAATAAACAGTAATAGCAAAAGGATATTAATTACAAAAGGAAAAGGGTAAATTTACAGTGGCAAAGTGGGCCCCCGCCTTAACCAAATGATCAAAATTAGTATCACCAGTAATAATACACACTAATATCATGGGGCTCCTGTTATGATGCATTGAGACGAATACAACATCAGATTTGGCATTCTTGCTGAAAATGTATAACCACAATCTAATCATGAGGAAACATTAGAAGACCCAAATTGAGGGATAGTCTAAAAATTAACTGATTAATACTATTCAAAAGAATCAAGGTCGTGAAAGACCAAGTCTGAGAAACTCTCACCGAATGGAGCACGTTAAGTAGATTTGAAGAGTAAATGTGATACAGAATCCTGAATTGGATCCTACACCAGGAAAAGGACATAGGTAGGAAAATTGATGACTTTTGAATCATGTGTTATAGATTAGTTAATAATCTCTGAATTTGAATTGTCAATGTAAATTTCCTGATGTTGATAATTATACTGGGTTACAAGGTGTTAACGTTAGGGGAAGCTGGATGAAGGAACTCTGTTGTTTTTAAAACTCTCTAGTGAGTCTGAAATGAAATAAAATTAAAAATGCTATACTTAATCCTCTTGTTAACACTATGTATAGATTCTATCATTCCCAGCTAATAAATGAAGATGGAAAGTACATATGTTTTTTTTGTTTTAATTTTTTTAATGTTTATTTTTTGAGAGAGAGAGAGAAAGACAGAACACAAGTGGGGAAGAGGCGAAATGAGAGGAAAACACAGAATGAAGCAGGTTCCAGTCTCCAAGCTGTCAGCACAAAGCCCGACATGGGGTTCAAACTCATGGAGCGTGAGATCATGACGTGAGCTGAAGTTGGACTCTTAACGGACTGAGTCACCCAGGCGCCCCATAAGTACATTAACATTACTAAACAAACAAGGCTTAGACTCAAGTCTGCCTGACTAGTATCAACAAACTTTCCCAACATAGTAAATGGCTAAATCCTTCCATGGCTGATGAATTCTAAAATTGGATAAAATAACCATCATCTCTGTCCTGTCCTGTACCTGTGGCTCAACATGCAATGGAGGGTAACATGTTCTTCCTTTGGAGGACGACAGGAGAAGCCAGGAATAGTTGTGTAATATTGCAACAAAATGGAGATTGAGGAAATAAATACTTCAATATTTACCCCAAATCAAAAATCAACTAACCAAATTAATCAAAGGAATGTAAGTGCTCTACGTTAGGGTCAACAACTCCTTTTAGTGCAAGGGAAGTGGCTTGTCTACCTGGCCTTGAAGAGCTAGCATTTTTTCAAGAGTCTGCATATGCTAGACCCTCTTCTTAGAGCGTTATCCACAGTCTTACATTTCATCTTCGCAATCCTCTGTGGCTTAGGAACTAAGCAGGAGTACATGTGATGGGGGAGGTAACTTGTCCACTGGGAAATTTGAATCCAGGCTTTCCATCTGACTTGCTGCACAAACTGCACAAAACGCTCTGTGTAAACAGAATGAGTGCATCTGACTATAACATGTTGCCCTCGTCTCTTCTTCCTCTGGTCTCTTTGGAAACTCAGGATGCTTTTAGTACAAAATTATGACTGTGGAT
The DNA here is from genome assembly GCF_028018385.1 of Neofelis nebulosa. NCBI lineage: Eukaryota > Metazoa > Chordata > Mammalia > Carnivora > Felidae > Neofelis > Neofelis nebulosa. The sequence goes on from NC_080784.1 coordinate 48,747,716, forward strand.
TTCTTGAAAAGGTCAGGCAGCACCCCTCAAGGTGCATTTTCCTATCCGACACCATGCAAGCATGTCTCTTCCAGCTCTGTCATTTGCTGCTATAGATTTCCTATATTTTCAATTATGTTCTTTTCTGGGAAGGTCAAATCAGATTTGAGGGTAATGAAGGGTTAATGAAATGATCTTGGCATAATTACTCAGTATAAAACATCTCCTTTTTAGTGGGTGGCCTTCGATGATTTTATTTGGGAATAAAAAACAATCTCCTGGGGCGGCAGAGATAGAGCAGGGTGATAAAGGAAAGGAGAACTGCCTGTTCTTCAGTGATTTTGATCATACGAGGAAAAGCATGTTACTTGTCAAAGGAACTATTAGGGAACTCACTGAGAGATGAAAAGTGGAACCAAAAAGCCCCAACAACTACTTTGCTTTTCCTATTGCTCGGGAATACTTGGTATTTGTTTATTTAAAATAACAGCTTGAAGGGCGCCTGGGTGGCTCAGTCAGTTGGGCATCTGACTTCAGCTCAGGTCATGATCTCACAGCTCGTGAGTTCAAGCCCTGTGTCAGGCTCTGTGCTGACGGCTCGGAGCCTGGAGCCTACTTCGGATTCTGTGTCTCCCTCTCTCTCTCTCTGCCCCACACCTGCTTGCTCTCTGTCTCTCAAAACTGAATAAACATTAAACAAATTAAAAATAAATAAAATAAATTTAAAATAAAATAAAATAAAATAACAGTTTGAAATGTAAAAAAAAAAAATCCTGGGTGATGCTAGACTTTGTTTTCTGCTCTATGCTTATTGTATATGGGGATCCTGGTCCTCCACTCTTGCCAAACCAACTTCTCCCCTCCTCGAAAGTGGCTTGATAGTGATGAAACCTAGAACCCTTGTAACTCCAAGAAAGTTGAATTTTAATTAAAAGAAAAACAGTAAAGCAGAAGGAAGATGACAATAATATGTGGGTTGTCTTGTACCCAAAGCAAAATGGATTTGCTCTGTCCTTAAGCTTTATTATATAGCCATTTTGTGAAGGGTGTTCTGGTTGATGCTTTGCTTTTCTGAAGCAAAAAGAATCTATATAACTCAAGCTGCGAAAGTCGTTAGGGAAGACAAGTTTTTTGGGGGTTCTGAGTGTTTTCCCCCAAGTATACAAACATGGTATATCATCACCAAAGGGGTGGATGGTAGAGAAACACTGGGTTCTGCCCTTAACTAGCCCAGACTCTTGCCAAGCCTCTTGCTACTTTCTTGACCACAAGCCTCAATGCATTTCAGTCTTTACTTCTCACAGGCCCTATTGTTGTCTTCCTAAAAAGCAAAACTAATTATGACACTTCTCTGTGCAAAAGCATCTTTTGATTGCAATCCAAAGAATTAAATGAGAATTATTCAGATAGACATATAGGACCCTTGACAACTATATTACAAATTTCCTTTGGAAAGCCTGTCATCTGAATAGCGTCTCCTAGGATTGACCCACCTGTTATCTTTTCCTTAGAAATGCCTTGAAGAGGGGCGCCTGGGTGGCGCAGTCGGTTAAGCGTCCGACTTCAGCCAGGTCACGATCTCGCGGTCCGTGAGTTCGAGCCCCGCGTCGGGCTCTGGGCTGATGGCTCGGAGCCTGGAGCCTGTTTCCAATTCTGTGTCTCCCTCTCTCTCTGCCCCTCCCCCGTTCATGCTCTGTCTCTCTCTGTCCCAAAATAAATAAAAAATGTTGAAAAAAAATTTTTTTTTAAATAAAAAAAAAAAAAAGAAATGCCTTGAAGATGGACTAAGATGAAGACCAGTAGCCTCTGACATGGCTTGGTAGGAAAAATACTGCCCACATGTAAATGATGATTATTAGGTAAGCCAATGTGACTCCTTTCCTAGAGTTTGTGTTAGAAAATATAAGGAGAAATCACCAAATTGTCAGGAGAAAAGTAAGTGGACAGAGACGCAGATACGATTTAATGGTAGAGGGCTCGAGAGATCTTTGGCTTTGCCTGGGTCTTCCTGGCTCTTGGCCAGGTGGCTGACATCCTTGCCCATTTATTCCCATGTGTATCCTTAAAATAAACTCACCATAAGTTAAGATGACTCTAGAGAGCTGATTGTTACCCAAACAACACCATCACTACCAACTCCATATCCACCAACGGAAATGAAACAGTAATCTGACCTTAAAAATCACTTCACCTGGCACACATTTGTTCTTGCTTAAACTTCTAGAGTAAATGCCAGGTCCTTTGGTAAACCACACAGTTCTGGAGGCCAGAAGTCTGAAATGAAGGCACTGGTAGAGCCATACTCTGTCTGATATCTGTAGAGGGAGAATTCATCTTTGCTTCTTCCAGCATTTGCTGGAAATTCCCGTGCTCCTTGCTTGTAGATGTGTCACTCCAATCTCTGTTCCATCGTCACATAGATGTTTTATTCTTTGTGTCTCTGTTCTCTTCTTACAAGGACACCACTTGTGTTGGATTAAGGGCTCATCCCCCTCTAGTATGATCTCGTCAACCACCTTTTTTCTAAATAAGACATTCTGAGGTCTTAGGGGTTAAGACTTCAACATATCGGTTTGGAAGAAAACAATTCAACCTGTAAGAGGAGTCAAAATCCCTGGGTAGAGATTTTCATCCCCACCACCTTTGCCACTGTTCAGCTGTGTGCATTGAGATGAGTTAGTTTTACTCAGCCTCCCTTTCTTTTTCCCTAAATTGGGAATGCCTGCCCATTTGTAAAGAGCAAGTAAAATTCTTTATCTAGAGGTTTCTCGTACATAGCACGTATTTAAATATTTTGGTGAAGACAGAATGAGTACAAGTGAACTTTATTTAACCCCCTTTCTTAACAATCCAGTATCTAGAAGGGGGAAGGAACTAGCAGGAATTTAGGACCTACAATGTACGAGGCTCTTTAAGAAATTCCTTACATGTTATTTCATTTACTACAGTGTTGTAAAAAGAGAAAGATATTGTTACTCATTTATACCTCCCAAATCAGTCTTCAAATAGCTAATATCCATGTGGTACACACACACACACACACACACACACTTATATGTGTATACAGTTGACCCTTGAACAATGTGGGTTTGAACTGTTTAGGTTTACTTACAGGTAGGGTTTTTTTGGATAAATAAAGTACAGTACTGTAAATGTAGTTTCTCTTATGATTTAATAATATTTTGATTTCTCTAGCTTACTTTATTATTATATACTGCTTTAAGAATGTATTATATAATACATAACATTCAAATATGTGTTAATTGACAGTTTATGTTATTGGTAAGGATTCTGGTCAATAGTGGGCTATCAACTATTAAGTTTTTGAGGGGTCAAAAGTTATACACACATTTTTGACTTTGTGAGAGCTTTGGTGTCCCTAATCCTTATGTTGTGCAAGGGTCAATGGTAATTATTAAGATATCCTGATTACATAGCATACAATTGGAAGTACCAAAATGAAAATGTTATTTCAGTTTCTAAAATATTTTTGTATTCCAGTTTTGTTCCAAGTAAGTCATTTGAGAAACTATAAATTCTATTCTGTTTATCTTGTTTCACTAAGACCTTAGAAAGAAAGAAACAGAATCCCAAAACTTTTGTTTGGTTCATGGCTCAGTAGAAAAATACAGCCAAAGACAAAATCATCTGAGCTCAGTTTTGAACCTGGAGTATCAGTGCCATTTGTGATGGATTTTACTTCACAGTGTGGCCCATGGAAGTCCCTGCAATTATTATAGCCCTTTTGGTTGTTGTAAAGGATGGGTGGTTTTCCTGTTACAGAATGATTATTTATTTGCCCTATTACTTAGACTTGTGGGTGTAGCAGTAAATTGAAATCAAAATAATTTAAATGTCCTCTTTGTTGTTGATTCATCTCCAACTTCCAATGGACTGTGACAAGCATCGCAAAACCATTTGTGCCTCCCACATTTGTGTACATCCTCATGAGAGACAAATGGCCCTGACTATCTGGGTGGTTATAAATTGGATCTTTGTGTTAAGTGAGAAGGTAGGGACACAATATGGCTTAAGACAACAGCAGACTTGTACTAGATGTCTGGATGAAGCTAGAATGGTAAAAGCATTGTTTTATTTTCAACAAGATGCATGTGCATTGCACATAAAGCATTTTTTGACAAAAGATCATTTATGAAAGGCATTGCACTGCAGAGAATAAATAGCACAATCGAAGGAAATGAACCTGTCTGAAGTGCTAGTGTCTGTTTTTCCCCTTTAGAATATAAGAATGTTAGTGCAGTTGAGTTTTAGACCAATGGGAGCTTGGCTTGTATGTTAATTTCATAATTACTCAAGTTTTTAAGAATCATAATTTTTAAAAGCTTCAAAAAAGTTCCTTTTGCTCATTTTCCTTTTCTGATGTCATAAAAGTCAATTCAAAATGTAAGCAGTAAGCAGTATATATCTCACTGGGCTTTCTCCTTTGTTTACATTCCCTCGCTCTCTGTGGCTATTTATATCCCATTCAGCAATTTCTCATTCACTTTTTATACCCATTGGTACTTTGCTTTCATGATTTCATATTCCTTCCTTCCTCAGGTTTCTCCTGCTGTAGACAACAGTCTCTTTCCTTAGCCATTTTTAGTTTATTATTCCTACCTGAGTCCCTGATAATTTTTCATTCTTATCACTATACATGTAGTAGTTGGTTTTCCATCTGTCTCCCTCTTTTCCTCTTTTCAGGGCTTCCTAAAATCTCATCAGATGCTCATTGGTGAATTATTACCACTAAGAATTAAGGTGGAACACCCATAAATGCCAATTTGCATATAATAAAAGAAGTATGGTGGGAGATTATCAGGGCTTCTGGTTAATTCTATCCCTCTTCATGACATACAAATTCCAACAAATCATCTGGTAAGAAAAGTCAGTCTCAGGGGCACCTGGGTGGCTCAGTCAGTTAAGCATCCAACTTTGGCTCAGATTAGGATCTCATGGTTTGTGAGTTTGAGCCCCATGTCGGGCTCTATGCTGACAGCTCAGAGCCTGGAGCCTGCTTCGGATTCTGTGTCTCCCTCTCTCTCTCTGTCCCTCCCCCGCTCATGATCTCTCTCTCTCTCTCTCTCTCTAAGAATAAATAAACATTAAAAAAAGTCAGTCTCAGAATCTCCCAGGCACTAGGTAACGTTTTCAATAGAAGGGAATGGATGTGTTAAGCCTGCAGGTGAAGTGCTTGTTGTATTGGGAACTGAAAGCTACGGGGAGAAACAGGGCATAAAGCTACAGAGGTGAGGGGGCATATCTTGCAGGTCCTTCCAGACCATTGGAAGTTTTGAATGGATTCAGAACAAAACAGGAAGTTGTTAAAAGATTTTAGGTAGGAGAATGATATTACCTAATTCATTGCATTTTCAAAAGATTCTCCTGATGGAGAGGAATGATAAGATTAGAAGCCAGAAGATAGATGGTCAAAGAAAGTTAAGGGGTGTGAAAGGAGATTATGTTCATGAGTATTTGAAAGCATTTGCAATATAGTCCTAAAACTTTTTCAAACCAGGAAGTGTTTCAGGTATTTCCAGGTGTTTCCTTGTTTCCTTCCTTCCTTCCTTCCTTCCTTCCTTCCTTCCTTCCTTCCTTCCTTCCCTCCCTCCCTCCCATTTTTCCTGTTTTGGAGGACCTACTATTGTTATGAAGAGAAATCTCCAGAAAATTTGGGAAGCTGTAATGAAGTGTGTCTCTTTTATATTCCCCAAGACTTGATGTCCTGCAGTTGGGTTATAACGATGTTCTCCTATGAACTTCATATAGATTACCAGTTCCAGGACATTGCTACTGTATTAACCACTATCTATGCAGCTTGTATTTGCTCATATAGTTTTGTTTTCATATTTGCTTTGATCCCATGTGGCTACTTCGGGCATGTTGGGGAGACCTGGTCCTTTGTCTCCATCCCTCTCCGCTGCAGCCCCCAGGCAGCATTGCTACTGCTTCCCGGCTTCCAGTGCCGGTCCTGTTCCTTGTATGACTTAGCTCCTCCCACCTAACAGCACTTAGGAAGCTGTATCTCTGTGTCACTACAGTCCTGTCATCCAGAAACTATTGGTCCAAACCATCCAATCTAGGTTTAAAAAAAGAATCAAAGAGAAAAATCAGAAAACAAATCGCAGAGCAGATGTTGGAGGTGTTATGTGCATGAGCATAGTCAGGTTGACATCCTCCAGCAGAAGGTATATACTTCCCTATGATTATTCAGACAAACCATTCACTTCTTTATAGAAGCTCACGCTTTTCTCATCACCTCTGTTGAGTATCCCTTCTTCTATAATTTCCTTTTATCTTCATTGTCTTTCCAATGATCGCCAACCATAGTTCTTTATGAAAACTAGATCCACCTATCTTTAAATTCTCTTCCAGTGAAATTATTCTATTCCCTTGGAAATATCTAGAAGTTACCGATTTATATCCCAGTTGTATCCTTCCTGAGTCTTCTGCTTCAGTGTTTTACCTGTTGATTATATCTTGGCTAACTTAAGAGGACATCACAGATAAAGGTTTCGAGAAATTTTTTCATCTCAGCTTCCTGACATGTGATTTTTCTGACTTTTTCCCCAAAGTCTATTCCCCAAAGATCCTCCCTGCAATGGTGCAGATTAAATATACTGCAATAAGCTGTTTCCTTGGCATGTGTTTCTTTATTTTTTTTAAGAAGAGCAGCAGGTATAAATCCCAAGTCTCATCACCATTGATGCTGCCATTTTCTGTCCATCTGTCTAATTGCTATTGACCATGGGAAAGGAGTTTTTGATTGAGACACAATGTAAAGTAATATTGATTACAGTAAATGAACTTTTCTGCAGTCACTGAGTCAATTAAGGAAAAAATATCTAGAGTTGCATCTCACGTAACAAAGTCCAATTTTCATGTCACTGACTCATAGCTCTGGTTCCTTGGCCTGGACCGGGATATCTGAAGTAAATCCCTTCTTTTGTTTAATATCAAAATCTCATTGCTCTGAGCAGAAGGATAGTAAAAAGAAGTCTGCACTCCTGCTGTTCAAATAGAACAGAAGGAAATTAGAACAAAAACAGATTTTACTTTTAATCCTTCAAATAAGAAGCTTTTCCACATGCATTTTTTATCAAAGCAATATACATTTTATTCTAGTTTAACAATCAAGAAATCCATATCAAAAGGATATCAGCGGTTTGCAGCTGGCGACACACTAGAAGGAGGCTCAACTCTGATTTTGCTGAGATGACTGATCATGATAGCATTGTAGGTGGATGAAGCACCTTTCCCCCTGAAATGCTTTATAGAAATCACTCCTGCCAGCTGTGACTGCTGCTGCTTAGGCCTCTCGGGACTTAGATGCAGTGACAGAAATGCCACATGGAGAGGGAATGTCAGGATGGAAAGCACAAGGCCACAGGACAAATATAACCTTATGGCAAGAGGCCCATTCAGGAGCAGGGAGAAGTTCTTCAGTTATATGTTACTTTGGAGACTTGAACTTGGGGAGATGAACATTTCCAACCTTGAGGTCTGCTACGTTAACCTATCTATAGAAATTCACATTGGCCTTTGATCCCGGGCCCTCAGTGTCCCTGGGTTATAAAGGAAAAACCAGCAGGCTCAGACATAATATATCTCTTCTTCTATTTAATTTTTATTAGATTTCTGTAGCAATTTATGCTGTGAAAACAAAATATAAATGAGTTAGAAGATTACGGTGCATTTGGGTACTCAATGCCTAGCAAATCTGTAGAGCATTATTGCGTAAAATGTGTAAATCACTTTTAATAATGTATTGCAGCTTAAGATATTAGATTATCTAATTTTTTCATTTGAGCCCCAAGCTGTTATATGAGATGGGAAGGCACGTTGCTATTATTATTATTTTGTATGTGTGTTATAGAAGTAAAAATTGAGGCTTGTGGAATTTAATCAACTTGTGCAAAACTGTGTAGGTAGCAATGATTGTTTAATACCAGATCCAGAGATGACTTCCTTTAGAAAATGTCACTCCATGATTGAGGTTAGTTACATTTTTGCCGACATGTGTCACCAAAATATTTCCCATGGAAAACCTTTCACTCCTATGCCAATGAGCCTCAAACTCCTAAGTGCTAAATATCTCCTTTCAAATACGGATTTTCTTGGTAATTGGTATCCTATGATTATTGGGATTTAATTTATTTTTGAGTTTGTTTTAAAGTTCACATTATATGATTCGAGTGATTTATATCATCTTTACTAAAGAATCCTATGCCAACATTAGTCAGGCAAGCTTTTAGAAAAATATACTCCTTGATATATCTATTATGTAGATTACTCAGTGAATTTCAGCTTTCTGGTTGCCAGGCCAAAAGTACTGGCAACATCTTAATTACATAATTTTATTGCTACTAATTTATTATAAGACAATAATTAGCATAATTATATTATCCTACTGAATAAATCAGCCACAAACCCCCATCCCAAATTTCTGCAGATATAATACGTGCCATGGTTCTAATATGAGAGTGTTCAAGCCTTTTACCAAGGCAATACATTATGTACTCTTGAGCACTGGGGGAAATAGGTTTAGGTAAAAAACTTCTCACTCACCTCACCACCTCTATAACTCTCTTATGAAGACGAAATCATAGTCATAAAACAGGGCTGTGTGTTTTTTGGTGCTTTGCGCCTCAGCACCTCTTTTGTGGCTACCTCTTATGTATGGTTGAGCAGGTTGGACACTGGGAAACCATACTTAAAAACCTTGTACCTACAGTGGTGAGAATATTAATTAATGTCATTCAAACACTAAGTGCTCTTTATATGTTTTTTTTTCTAAAAATAGGAAAGTAATTAAACAAGATGATCTAGGTGTTTGTTTTCATAGAATCAGTATTTTAGTGTGTGTGTGTGTGTGTGTTTGTGTGTGTGCATGTGTGTTGTGGGTGGAGTAGAAAGATGTAAATAAATAATCAATAAACTATTTCGGTAGTTAAGCGGTATGGTTAAAGTAAAATGGGATGATGTGAGAGTGTGACTTGAAAGCTCCTTTAGACCAAGTGTTCAGGGAGGGCATCTCTGAAAATGTGCCATTTAAGTTGATCTCTGAATGACAAGAATTATCCAGCCAAGCAATGATCTGGAAAAGAGCATTTCAGGCAAAGGGAAGAAGAAGTCCAAAGGCTGCATGAAGAAAACACGTGTGGCTGGGTGGCTGGAAGCACACTAAGTAAGAGGAACATGATACTAGATAAATCCAGGAAGCAGAGAGGAGGAGCAGAATGTAGGTGCTCATTGATAAGAGTTCAGATTTCATTTTAAAAGCATGAAGGGACAAGAGTGTTTTGTGCAATCACATGGCTGGATTATAGAAGGAATGAAAATTCGCCATTTGATTTGAGCAAGGTGACTTATTTGGCTGAGAACTTGGACATGGTGCTAAGTTCAAATTTTCTTCTAAAGTTGCTGGGAAGCATGGAAGAATGACCATCTGCTTTCCCTTTTAGAAAGAATCCTTGGGGGCGCCTGGGTGGCGCAGTCGGTTAAGCGTCCGACTTCAGCCAGGTCACGATCTCGCGGTCTGTGAGTTTGAGCCCCGCGTCAGGCTCTGGGCTGATGGCTCGGAGCCTGGAGCCTGTTTCCGATTCTGTGTCTCCCTCTCTCTCTGCCCCTCCCCCGTTCATGCTCTGTCTCTCTCTGTCCCAAAAAACTAAATAAAAAAACGTTGAAAAAAAAAAAGAAAGAATCCTTGGAGATTAGTTAATCATTATATCAGTTTTCCACTAATGCATAACAATAATCACTAATGTGGGGACTTAAACAGAATTTGTTAACTCACATTTCGGTAGGTGAGAAGTCTAACTGGGCTTGGCTGGGTTTGTAGGGTTGGCTCTCACAAGGCTAAAAACAAGGGTTGTCCAGGATAAGCTTTCATCTGGGCGCTCTGGGGCATATCCAAAGCTATACCTCCTTGAGTAACATTATCAGAAGCTTAACATCAAAAGAGAGAAATCTATGTCACTGAGGTAATGTCACTAGCACCAAAGAAATAAATAAGCAAATAACAATAACAAGCCCTCAGCACTACTCAGAGTTGCTACAATATCTTATATAAAACATCCAGTTTCCATAGGAAAAGATGGCATATGCACAGAAACAGGAAAGTATGACCAGCATGCCAGAAAAACAAACAACAACAAAAACTGCAGGGAAAAGTGACCAGATGCTGTCTTTAAGAATTAAAAAAACAAACTTAAAAGTATAAATATATTTAAATATATTTAAAGAATATTATATTTAAAGAACAAAATATAATTATATTTTATATTTAAAGAACAAAAGGAAACATAATTAAAGAAGTAAAGAAAGGTATGATGGAGGGACGCCTGGGTGGCTCAGTCAGTTAAGGTTTCTTCAGTGCAGGTCACAGTCTCACAGTACATGAGTTTGAGCCCCTCTTCAGGCTCTGTGCTGATAGCCCAGAGCCTGGAGCCTGCTTCAGGTTCTGTGTCTCTCCGCCCCTGTCTGCCCCTCCCCCACCCCTTTCAAAGATGAGTAAACATTAAAAAATTTTGTTTTAAAGAAAGGTATGATAGGTGGGAGCAAAGCTGAGATAGTAACCTGACCTTGGTGGCTCAGTGGGTTGAGAGTCTGACCCCTGATTTCGGCTCAGGTCATGATCCCAGAGTCATGGGATTAAGCCCCTCACTCCATGCTGAATATGGAGCCTGCTTAAGATTCTCTCTCCCTCTGCCCCTCCTCCACTTATGCTCTCCAAAAGAAAGAAAGAAAGAAAGAAAGAAAGAAAGAAAGAAAGAAAGAAAGAAAGAAAGAAAGAAAGAAAGAAAGAAAGAAAGAAGGAAGGAAAGAAAGAAAGAAAGAAAGGTAGGTTATAAAAGGAAGTTAATATATCATAAGTCATAAACACATACTTACCCTTTTCTCACTTGCTTTAAAAGACAGAAAATTGTGTGAAGTGATCATTATAACAGTGTATCATTCAATTTGTAGCAATACTAGATGTAATATGTACAATTATCCCATAAACAGGAGGAAAATGAATACAGCTATATAATAGTAATGTTTGTGTCTTACTAGAATTAAAGTACTGTAAAGTTAAAGCTGATTCTGATTAGTGAAGATATATATGGCAAACTGTAGAGTGACCACTAAAAACCTAAATTTAAAAACAAGTGAAAAATATCACTAAAGAAATTTAATAGAAAATATTTGCTTAATTTAAAAAAAAGCAATAGGTCGTAAGAGAGGAACAAATAGACACAAGACACATGTAAAGGAAAAAGTAAAGCATCAGGAATGAATCCAACACTATAAAGAATAATGTTGAGTGTGAAAGGATTAAACAAAATCCAGTCAAAAAGCAGACTTTGTCAGACTGGATTAAAACAATAACAACAACAAAAAAATCAAAATCCAATTGCATGCTGCCCGGAAGAGCCACACTTTAGATTCAAAGATAAAAGTAGATTAAATGTAAAAGGCTAGAAAAATTGTAGCATGCAAACAGTAACCACAGATAGATGGAGTAGCTATACTAATGTGAAACAAAGACTTCAAAACAAAGAATGTAACTAGAAATAGAGGGAAATTTATAATGATAAAAGGATTAATCTGCCAGAAAGACAGAACAATTAAAAATACCTAAAAACAAAGCATCAATATACATGAAGCAACAGCTTTATAGAATTGAGGGGAGAAATTGACAATTTATCATTCTCACAGGTGTAAGATTTCATTGTGATTTTGATTTGCATTTCCCTGATGACTAGTGATGTTGAGCACCTTTCCATATACCTGTTGGCCATGTGTATGTCTTCTTTGGAAAAATGTCTAGATCCTTTGCACAGTTTTTAATTGAATTATTTTTGTTTTTGTATCTGAGTTGTGTGAGTTCTTTATATTTTAGACATTAACCCCTTATCGGATGTATGATTTGCAAATATTTTCTCCCATTTTTAAAAAAACATTTATTTATTTTGAGAGAGAGAGAGAGAGAGAGCGTGCACACATGTGCATGAGCGGGAGAGGGGCAGAGAGAGAGGGAGAGAAAGAATCTCAAGCAGTCTCCATGCTCAGCATGGAGCCCGATATGGGGCTCCATCTCATGATTGTGAGATCATGACCTGAGCAGAAATCAAGAGTTGGATGCTTAACCAACTGAGACACCCAGGTACCCTTTTCTCCCATTCCTTATATGGATGGATTATATGGTATACAAATCTGAGTAAAGATGTTAAAAAAAGAAAAAAAGAACATATTTAAAAAGGGGAAGGAATAGTTAATGCTGATTCCCATGAACACTGAGTTCTAATATTTAGGATTATATAGAAAATTCTTTAAAAATAACAACCCTTAAAAATTACACAGCTATAATTTCATCTAACTATTCCTTCTCATGTGTGTTTCTTTGAACCTTCCTGCTATTCTGATCTATTTTAAATGGCCTCCAGATTATCACTAAAAAATTGGTGCCCAAAGTGAACATAATCATCAGGGTGGAACAAGTCTTTTCCTTCCCTTGTCCTAGATAATTTTCTTTTAAAGATACACTCTATTATCTCATTAGATCCCTGCTTCCTTTTCTAAATGCCCACAAAACACCCTTTCACAGAGTAGTTCTGAACTGTGGACCAGAATGCATATAAACTCATTGTTAGCAATTTAAATAAATTCACCTCTTCCACTTCTTGAAAATTGTATTACACATCCTCAATTTTCATGCATTCTCAAAGTTTCTTGCTTATATATCAGAGGCTTCAGTACCTTGGTTTCATTTAGAATAAAAGATGTTCTCAGTAAAACATTTTACTTTTCTAAGACTCCAATTCCCTCTTATCAATATGTATTATCAATATATATTTATTTTATCTATCTATCTATCTATCTATCTATCTATCTATCTACTCATTCACTCATTCAATTAGCTTGATGATCATGTTCTTTGGAAATTAAAGGCAAATTGATGAATTTGTCTTTATAACTTTTGTCCACTGTCATTGTATAATCAATGCCAAGCTGAAGGTCTTTCTTTTATCTTTTCCTTCATAAAATAACTTTTAAAGCCCCCCTTTGTGTTGAATTTAGCTAAAGCTAGAACTCATGTGGGCTTTGACTTTCTTATGCAATTTTATAATAATTATATAACATTATTTCCATCTTATTATTTTGAAAACCAGGTTTCTCCAAAAACTTTCTGTATAATTTCCCTATTTTATTGTTGCCTGAGTTGTGACCTTTATCAGACTAGCTTGTCCCACTGCAAGCTATCTTCCTCATCACCTCTGGCTGAATAACGAGTAAGGACAATACTAGGTAACACTTATGTAAGGTACAATATGTGGTAGCTTCTTTCCACTGTATTTGATATGAACTATCACATTTAATCATTACAGCAAACACATAAGATAGGAGGAAGGGTAGGATCATTGTCAAATTGGTAAATAGTTTGTTATACCAGATAAATTAGTTCTAGAGACCCACTATATTGCCTAAAACCCAGTCAAAAATATTGTCTCTTGCACTTATGCTAAGACTGAAAATCTCATGTTAACTGTCCTACCACAAACAAAGAAACAAGTGACCACAACTTTTGGAGATGATGTATAAGATGTCTATTTTCTTGATTGTCGAGATGGTTTCATGGGTGTATGCATACATTCAAGCTTATCAAATTGTATACATTACATATGTACAGTTGGGTGTAGATCAATTATACTGCAGTAAAATTCTTTAAAAATAAAGAAAAGGAGAAATGGTGGGAGACAGTTTGGATGTGGCCATAAGTAAGAGGGAAGAGTCAGAGATGACTCCAAGGTTTCTGTCTCATTCACAAGACTGGAATATATAGAAATATAGAGTCAAACAGAGGAAAGCAATGATTTTAAATGTATTCATACTGAGCCTGAGAAAGAGAGACACCAAATATTCAGACCACGAGGTATTGGGTTAAAAGTAAAGGTTGGTATTTGTCTTGTTTAGCATCTAAATTTTATATAGTAGCTGAGGATGTAGGAGTAGACGACATGGACAAGGAAAATAGTGTAAACTAAGAGGGAAGTGGGCACATAGTACCTAACTATAGAAAGTATGACATTTAAGGGATGCTGGGTGGCTCAGTAGATTAAGCGTCCGACTCTTGATTTCAGCTCAGGTCATGATTTCACAGTTTGTGAAATCAAGCACCGTGTCAGTCTCTGTGTTGACAGCAGGAACCTGCTTGGGATTCTCTCATTCCCTCTATCTCTCTCTGCCCCTTGCTCTCTTTCTCCCCGCTCTCTCTCTAAATAAACATTTATAAAGAAAATATGCTATTTAAAAGGTGAGGAAGAGATAGCTGATTATTTTAGTATAATTGATGAGAAGGTAGCTTTTTTTTTTTCAATGAATGCATTGTATATCTAATGGTAGGCCTGGAGACTTTATGCCCCCTCCCCAAACCATCTAGCCCCTTGGTGGGGAGTCAGAATCTGCGCTCTCCCTTATATCTTTGTTATATGCTGTCTGCTCTCGCACATAGGGGCCGACACATTGTGTTTGAAAGTGTGTCTGAACTAGTTGATTGCCTGTTCAACATTACTTATCCTGGACTTTTGAGATGTGATATCCTTCCTAAATTTGGCTGGAATAAGTTTAATTCCAGGATTTCTCTTTTAGCCGTCTTTCTCTCATATTGGTCTATTTTCCCTAGCTTAAAAAAAAATGCCACCCTATTTTAGTTATGTTAAACCCTGAACATACTTTTTAGGAAATTACAGAGAAAGATTAATCTATTTGATTCTATTTTCTTGGAATTAGAATCTCTTGATTGCCATATGAAGATTAGTGTGTACCCGTCAACTTTGCTACAGGGTGACTGTGAACAATAATAACAAAACTGACACTAAAAATGGATACCCTTAATCTTTTCGGTCCTTCTAGTTATTCCAGATATAAATTAAGTAAGTGGACTTGGAGTGTCCTTGAGATTCTCAACTGGTGACCTTCTCACTGAGCATAAAGCTTCCCGGATGACTGCAGCCACATTGATCTCTCTCTGGCTTAACTCACTTTGTATTTATTGTTAGCACAGCACACCTGCCAGTTACTCTCTGTAGTTCCATCCTTTAATTGCTCTGGTAACGCTATTGTCTGCTGTTGCTTCCTATCATGACTCATTAATTGTTTTATGTGTGTGTACCATCTTTCGCAACGGTTAGCATAAAAATCTTCTTTTGAGGAAGAAGGATGTTTTAGACTGCTCTTGAATTCCAGAGTTTTGGGCATAATGCTGATATAGGGTAGATACTCAATAAAGCCTTTTGATTTATCAATTGATGCATTGATTATCTACTACCATTATTGTAAGTCTATAGGAGGTCAAATAGAAGCACTGGCGATGTCTTTGCCCGCCTCATATGGTGCCGTGAGGATCAAAGCAGGTATCGGAAAGGAAATTACTGCAACGCTACACCACTATTATGAAGATAGATTTGATGATTAAGAGGAATTCTGTTGAAATTTTTCTTTATATTTTATAGAAGATGCGTTCTTGCCTCCTGCTTTGGAAATTCATCAAAGCAATGAAAAGAAACAAGTAAGTTTGAATGAGAACAAGAATAAGGGGCACCTGGGTGGCTCAGTCGGTTAAGCGTCCAACTTCAGCTCAGGTCATGATCTCACAGTTCGTGGGTTTGAGCCCCGCATCGGGCTCTGTGCTGACAGCTCGGAGCCTGGAGCCTGCTTTGCATTCTGTGTCTCCCTCTCTCTCTCTGCCCCTCCCCTGCTCATGCTCTGTCTCTCTCTGTCTCAAAAATAAATAAAAACATTTAAAAAATTTTTTAAAAAGAATAAGCAATAATAATAAGAAGAATAAGCATTGAATGATTTAGATCTAGTTAGATGACTTTGGAGTTTTGTTCCAGAACTTGGGTCCAGACCTCAAGATATCCCTGCAGGCTGGTTAGGAAATTGTTAACTAAAAATATAAAGACATGAAGTTTCTTTTATTTGTTCATAATTCATTAAAATACAGAAGGGGGCTACTTTTGATTTTGTTTTCAGGGTTTAGACACTTTCCCTTTATCATCATTAATAAAAATACATCTTCCTTTAAGATCAAAGCAAGGACCTCGATCTGTGGATCCCAAAACCTGTGCAAAAGTGGCAGAAAAACACCACAGTAAATTGGCAGGAGCATAATGGGATATTTTAAATGTTCGCAGTAAACACAATAATAGTTGGCATTTATTGGACACTGTTTACTAGCTAGAGTTAGATCACAGTTTCAACACAAAAGCAGGCTGCCTTCTGTTCAGTGGCGTATATCCTATATCCTTCATTTTGGCATGTGTAAAAATCAAATACGGGGTGATAACTGGCATGAAAAGAAATGAGGATGGCACTAGGAAATCTGACTCCAAGGTCTGAGAAGTTGTGTAATGCCCAACATGGGTATACATCCCATTAGCCAGTACTGGAGTTAAGAATGAAATAAGTGAAAGGATGCCTGGGTGACTCAATTGGGTAAGTGTCCAACTTCGACTCAGGCCATGATCTCACAGTTGTGAGTTCAAGCCTGCATCGGTCTCTCTGCTGTCAGCACAGAGCCTGCTTCAGATCTTCTGTCTCCCTCCCTCCCTGCCCCACTCTCGCTCTCACACATGCACCTCTCTCTCTCTCTCTCTCAAATTTAAAAAAAAAAAAGGAATGAAATAATCTTTTTGTCATTCATTCCATGTGTATTGTTTTTTCAGCTAGCTACTACGTTGTTAAGGATTAAATACTAAGTTGTTTGAAATCACCATCTTCTTTTCTCTTTCCTTCTGTCTTCCTCATAAACTGAACCCATAGGTATTTTCGTTTGTTTTGTTTTTGTTTTTATTAACATTTTGCCCAAGAGTATCACAGAAAATTACTGAGACACTAAGGGCACTGAGAACCAAGAAATATTGGGAGCCTGTGGCCCTAATGCAATAAAATATGTTTGACTTGTTTATATAGCTAAGTACTCCATAGCAGGTTCATTTTTGATTTAATTTCTTGACCTTCGTATGAAAGTTTTGAGAGATTATTTTTCACATGACCTATCTAAATATAATAAAATATTTTCCATGTGTTCCTTATAAACCATCTGTGGAGGGGGTTCTGGTATATTAGGGTCACCTTTAGATGAAGAAAGTCACATCACCAGTGTTGGCCTTACTTTTCCATCGTGAATAAGAGCGTGGATTATTCAATAACCCCAGTCTCTTTCTAACCTAGCATTGTATGATGCTTCAGATCTGGATGATTCTTGAAATACAATGATAGGATCATGCAGGTAACAGAATGAAGACAGCCCTCCACCTGTGGTTTAGGTAGAAGAGAAGGTCTTCTGTCCAGAAGCAATCACCTGCAGTTTGGATATAGGTGAAGGTCGTACTGGTGGAGGTGTGTCCAACATAATGGATGCCAGAAGGAGGCCTCAGGTAAGTAGGTACTGATACCTAGCTACTTGAGATGGGGACAACTGGACATCGTGGAAGAGGCGATTGTTTTTCTACTTGCTAACGTGGCTTGGGTCTTGGAATTGCAGGAAGTGTTATGGACAGTGCAAGAAAATCACCGCACTACTGACAGCCATCTACTCAGAACGCAGTCCTGTTCTTCCAAGCATGCTGAAATTCACGTTGTATGTATGAAGAAAAAGTTCAGAACCATGTTCCTTTGATATTTGAACACAAAGTCCCAGGGTACTTCCTTCCGGGAGGTAGATAACAGTTGAATTGTGCATGCAGACAGTCAGACAGTCAGGGTTGGCTCTCTAGATGTTTAGAGATAAAAGGGTCCCTGACTTTACTTTCCTAATATTGCAAAGGCTGCCTTTATGCACGAATAAACTCTTAATTACAAATTTGAAAATGCCTTTATCATCCTGTCAGTGCTACCTAAAGCAATTTTGAATGCTTTCTTGGATTTTCCCCCGCTTTGGTTAAAAAAAAAAAAGCTCTGCCTGGGTGCAGTGTGCATTTCCTACCATGCCTCTGACTGTCACCTACCATCCCTCTTTTACGCTTTGAATGGTTCTCTCATGCCTTCTGTGTATTGTATTAATATCTGTCACTTACTCGCCTCCTTTATCCTTTTTATCTCCATCTTCTTGGTTCCTCTGTGGGCTGAACTTTAAATGATTGTTCCTCTTTTATTTTCCTCGCTCTGCAGTTTCTCTCTGATGTTTCCCTCTCGCGGTACTGTAATGTATTTATTGTTCCATGCACAACCCTTCTTGTTGCCGTGTTCGTTTATTTTCCAGTAATCTTTATTAGATCTTTTAATTTGTAATTTTTTCCCAATTCTTTTTAATCCCGTTTTATGCAAATTCTTTTTATTTAATGCTCTTAGCTTGCCTCCTCTTTGATCTTCCTTTGACAATTATATTACAGTTTCTTCTCATCATTTTTACTTTGTTTCCCCTTGATGTCTCTAAAATATGGTCTCTCTACTTTTCTTTTACTGTTTCTGTGATTCATACCCTCTGTCCCATCCCCCATTCTTGGCCTTGTAGTTTTAAATAATTTAGTCTCTCAGCTAATTGCTTTGACTCACCTACTTTCCTTTGTTTGAAAATAGTCCAAGACAATTGGTGACCCAGAATGGCTTTCTTAGTTATTTAAAGATCAAACTGATGTCCCTCAGCACCTAAAGCAACAGGCAGGGCCAATCCTGGGGCAGAGCTGGAGGTCACCTATGTGGGTTGAACAAGTTCAAGACTGGTTCAACTGCATGATTTTATAGGTCACCTTGTGGTGTATACCTTCAGTGGTTCTCTGTAGTAGCCCAAGAAAATTCACCCACAGCTTTCACATTCCATCTCTCCACGAGAAGCTAAAGTCCCAAGTTTCTGACTCAAGCATAAGACCCATACTTAACGTGAAGTCAGTATTTTCTCTGATCTCTACATGAACTAGTTTGGGATAGAGAAAAACAAGAAAAAGTAATGGGCACTTTTATATTCTATTTTTCTCATCTATACTTTTAAGGCTTGGCTGTTGCTTCTGTGTGATGCAGAATAAGTAGAATGCCAATTTGTCCCCTCCTGTAACAGAACGGTCCCTGAATAATGTATAATTAGTTAAGAGCAGTCCATGAGTGAGTGTCCTCCAAGTAAGGGCATTGACCATTTTCCTCACCACTTCTAGGTGCAAAGGATAAATGTTCTTTGGGATGAGATGCCCAGAAAAGAGTACCACTCCTGGGTCCTAGGGGCTGGGAAGCGGATCCAGCCGTTGCTGAATAAGAGTGGTAGAAAAAAGGACAGGAAATATTTGCTGTAGTGCTAATGTTGCAGGATTTTTTACCTCAGTACCCAGGGTTCACTGTCTCACCAATTTGAAGAATGAAGAGGTGGACACAAAATGAACAGTAGGCAAAAGTTATTAGAGTATAAGGTCAGAAAGGAAGATGAGTACGGAATCTCTCTTTACAGACAGGGGGCATTAGAAAGTGAATGTCCATGACTCTAGGCAAGGGTCCTTGTTTTATAAGGTTCTGGCCAGCCCTCCCTTCCCTTCTGCCTCATTCCTTCTCAGCTCCTACCCTTATTGGCTGGATAACTGTAGGTGCTGGGTGGTCCATTCCTGATTGGCTGAATTCCATTGTATGAGGGGTGGTCTATGGCCATATCATTTCTTGTGGGTCATACATTTTATGGTCTACTTATTTTTAGTCAGGTCTTTTGTCAAATTCCAGAGGGGAACCTGAGGGGGGAAGTAGGTGGTGTGTTACATTCTTAAGAGGAATCTTATGCCTGAGGGGTTTTTCTGTGGTCAGACACTCCCAGCATTGTTCCAAAATTGGTGTTTTTCCCCACCCAGGGACCTCAGGTCCTAACCTTTCCCTCTCTGCCTATTTTATCCTATCTTCTCCTATCATAGTATGGTGGTTGCTGCTGAGGCTCCTCTCAAAAAACACAAGGCACTTCTGGCACAGCAGCTTATTATGAGCCTGATAGTCTGAGTTTCTGCCTGAGTTACCGGCTGGGGGCTGTTGGGCGACACCTGTCATTTCTTTCTCTCTCAGTTTTCTCATCTATAAGATGAATTGGTTGCACTCAGTGAAATCTAAAATCCCTTTCAGCTCCTTCTCCCCTGTCATAATGCTTCAAATTCCACCATTAAACATTGATTTCTTTTGGTTTTTAAGGCTTTTAGGTTTTCAAGGATTGCCATTAAAATGCATACCTTAAGGGAGGAATAACACTTTAGAATGTTTTTAGCCCATATGTTTGAAGGGTTTGACTGATATCCTATGGGGCAGGTTATTTGGGAATAAGCTCTGGGTTGTGATCAACCAGGGAAAGGGGGTGCTACCAGGATCAGGAAGAGGTACAAATGGGGTGACAGAGGAACCGGCAACACACGAAAAGAATAACTAAGTGCTAGTTTCTTTGATGTACATTTCTCAACTCTTGCAGAGAACCTGGGATATAGTCATTACTATGTATACTTGAACTGAAGTTCAAAGATATGGAATCGTTTCCCTACAGACACATGGGGAAGAAGAGGAATCAGCATGGGCACCGAGATTGTAGGGTACCAGAGTCTGTGCCCAATATTCCCACTGCAGGGTGTTACTTGTTGCTTATTTTTTATAATGTTACTGAGAGTGAGGACTGAAAACATAAAGTACTTCACACGGATTATTGCATTCAGTCCTCAGTAGTGATCATTACATCTCCCAATCTTTGGAGCAAGATTCTGAAGTTCAAGTATTTAGTAATCTGACTAACAACACATAACCAGTATATATCAGGGAGAGATAAAATAGGTATATAATACATGAAGTATGTTTTGTAAGTTTTAGCAAAGGCCCTAGCTCAGTACCACACTCAATCGCAATTGCCCCAAACTATTCCCTTCCATCTCTACTGATTAATCAATAGCATTACTCATAACTAATAATCTAAACATTAATCAATTAATTATGTTACTTGCTCTTTGGTACAGAATAGTATAAAGTAATTTGTCTCTTTCCTCATCCTTACTTTTCATCAGCAAAATCATTTCTTGTGGGCCTCTGTCAATTCAAACTGCCCCAATCTTTGATCTGGAAAACCAGGTTAAACATTCTGATTTGTTCATTTTGAATTTTATCAATTCAAAATTTAAAGAAGTGCTTTTTCAAGTGTCACTTGTCAATATAAGTTCCTCAAACACTTGTTGATGAAGACCTAATCCATCTTTGGAGCCAAATTTTATAAAGTTTGCTTGCTTTCAATATCACTGGATGGTACTGGATGAATTATGTTACTTTTCTGAGAACAATTTTTCATAACTGTAAAAGGAGTTGTACTAGACAGTCTTTAAGATGCCCTGCAGCTGCAAAATGGCATGCTTTTCACCAAGACAAAACCTCCATTATTTATTTGAAAGATATTAATGGGGGGCCTATAGTTTGCCAAATACTGTGTGAGGCATCGTAAATACCATCATTAGCTCTTGTGTTATGGAACTGAGAATCTGCTGGAGAGCTTATTGTAGTTGAACAACAAAATAATTATCTATTCGGGTTGGTATGGTGCTTTACATATTTTTTAACTTTATTCAATTTGAGAGAGAGAGGGAGGGAGGGAAGAGTATGTGTGTGTGAGCAGGGTAGGGGCATAAAGAGAGGGAAAGAGAGAGTCCTAAGCAGACTCCATGCTGTCAGCACAGAGCCCGATGTGGGGCTCAGTCTCATGAATGATGAGATCACGACCTGAGCCGAAATCAAGAGTCTGAAGCTTAAGTGACTGAGCCACCCATGTAGCCCTCTTTACATATTTTTAATATTCATTGTGTTCCTTCCGTTGTCTCACACTGTTCATCCTATAACAGCATGTGTTTCCACTGTTCCTCCTTCCCACAATCAACAGGCTCACCCTAAATCTGCACACTCTACAGGCTTCTCCAGTGCCCCCTTTCCAGACATGAAATCATAGGTAGAGGTGGACATTTGCAAATGGAATAGATGCTTGAATCCCTGATGTGCATTGAGGGGTTTTCTGCTTGAATTTTATTTTGTATTATTTTTACAGCTTTTCAAGAAATAGATAACACTATTTTTAGTTTGGGAGTAGATGAGCTGGGGGAAAGTAATAGACAATTGCTGCAGTGAGAAATGGGGTGTTCTGGTGCGATGGATATACTCATTCAAGGTCTTTGGTTCCTCTACCCGTCACACTTTTGTACCATTTTAGTCTGATCACCATTAATTGGGATATAGTTGTCAGCTCGTTTAGAAATCTATAAATGCTGGGGTGCCTGGGTGGCTCAGTCAGTTAAGCATCTGACTCTTGATTTCTGCTCAGGTCATGATCTCATGGTTCATGAGTTTGAGCCCCGTGCCGGGCTCTGTGCTGATGGTGTGGAGCCTGCTTGGGATTCTCTCTTCTCCCTCTTTCTGCCCTCCCCTGCTTGCTTGCATGCTCATGCTCTCTCAAAATTAAAAAAAAAAAAAGTCCATAAATGCCTTGATATTTGCACTGTTTCCATTCCTTTATGAACCAGTTTTTCACTTAACATCCTTGATGCACACTCTCCAGGTTCCTTTACCTCACTTTTTGCTTCTTAGTAGTTTCCCCACTAGATTCTCCTGCTTTCCTTAGAGGAGACAACTTTTCCCAGAGTTTAGGATATGCTGACAATCCTAATTTACCTCCCACCACCACCAGCACCACCCCTCCTAATGTACCAAACTTCCTACTTAACATTACTACCTGAATGCTACATAGGCATCTATTAGTATATATCAAATGCCCAACCCCCTCACATTCATCCTTAACTAGCATCTGCCATCTTAGTTACCACCCTTTCAGTCTAATTGCTTGGGCCCAAGATCTAGGAGTCTTCCTTTTTTCTTACTATTCTCCCTCACTTACCACATCAAACCCATTAGTAAGTACCGTTGGCTCTACTTTCAAAAAAGATTTTGTGGATAGGATATATGACCACCTACCTCCATCTCTCCCACTCGGGTCCAAACCATCCTCATCTTTATCATGGACCAAAGGCAATAGCCTCCTAAGTGGTTTGTCTAGAGAAGCTATTTTTCTCATTATAGCCAAAGTAATATTTTAAAAGTCTATCATTTATTAATTGTGTCCCTTCTTACTCAGAACCCTCCAATGTTTTTCCATCTCTCATGGACTAAAATATGAAGTCTCTACCGTGGTCTTCTGGGCCACGTATGACTGTGACCCCTAAGTGTTTCTTCTATCTCATGTTTCATTACTCTCTCCTTGGCTTGTTCCACTCTGACCTTACTGGTCCTTTTACAGTCCTCCCTATATGTTATCCCATAGTAACGGCTAATTAATTGTATGTATCCACTTGGCTAGACTATAGTCTCCAGTTACTCAATCAAATGTTAATCTAGGTGTTTCTAGGAAGGTATTTTATAAATATGACTCATATCTACAATGAATTGACTTTAAGTAAAGTGCTTTAGCATTGATAATCTGTGTTGGCCTGGTTCAATCAGTTGAAAGGACTTATGAGCAAAACTGAGATTTCCCTGGAGAAAAGGAAATTCTATCCCTTTGTGGACTGTAGCATGACTCCTGCCAGGGTTTCCTAATGACCTGTCCTATGAATTTCAGACTTGCCTAGATAGACCTCATGATGCTATAAGCCAATTCTTTCTAATCTCTCTCGCTCTTTCTTTCTGTGTGTGTGTGTGTGTGTGTGTGTGTGTGTGTGTGTGTGTGTGTGTTTCTCTCATGGCTTTTGCTATTTCATCTGCCTGGCATGCTTTTTTTCAGATATTTATCTCATGTCCTTACTTTATTCAGGTCTTTGATCAGTTGTCACCTCTTCTGGGTGCCTTCCCTATTGACCCTGTTAAAACTGACCCAAGTGACTCCACACCAATCATATTCTACTTCCCTTAGTATTTTATTTTTATACTACTTATCACTACCTGAAACTGTATATTTATATCTTCACTAGGTTGTAAGCTCAGTGAGGGTGCAATTTTATCTGTCTTACACATTGTTATATCCTCAGCATCTGCAACAGTCTCAGGCACTGGAATATACAACAAATATTCATTGAGTAGGGAGGGGCTGACTTACTCAAGTCAAAATGGTGGTCCCCAGATTAAGGAAATACCTAATAGAACAGAATGAAACTTTAAAAGTGTTACTTCTGCCAAAATTTCAATCTTATAATGCTTTGCTTTCTGAAAATATGAAACAGGTGTGCCTCGGTGGCTCAGCCAGTTGAGTATCTGACTCTTAATTTCCGTTCAGGTCATGATCTCACAGTTCATGAGTTCAAGCCCCATGTAGGGCCCTGTGTGGGAAGTGAGAAGCCTGCTTGGGATTCTCTCTCTCCCTCTCTTTCTGCCCCTCCTCTGCTTGCTCTCTCAAAATAAATAAACTTAAAAAAAAAAAAAAGAAAGAGTTAATCTCTGCACTTTTCTCCGTGTTATTGTTTATCTACCAACTTTTATTTAGTAAAAATTTATTTAGAGCCCAGTGTATGTTAGGAATGGTTCTAGAAGCCCAAAATAACCAACACAAGGGAGGACTTCTCAAAGGAAGTGACTTTTAAACTGTGACAAAGTCAAGTGAACAAAGAATAGGGGAAGTTGAACCAGAACACGCACAGAGGTCTGGAAATAAGGAAAAGCATACTATTTGAGGAAGTACAAGAATATGAAACTGGCTAAAGTATCGATGTTGAGAAAATGTATGCGTGAGGGCTATGGGGGAGGTGAATCTAGTGAGGTAAGTGTCCACTCATGAACACACTTTAAACTTAGAAACGACTTTTTATTTTGTGGAAGATGAGAAGACATCTCATGTGGAAATGTTAAACAAGACTGATATGGTCACATTTGTAATTCAAGGAGATATCTTCAATAGAAGAGCAGAGATAACCAGTGTGATATAGAGTTTTTGCATCTGTGGCTGCTTTTCCTTAGACTTCTGATCATTAGTGGTGTCTTTGAACAATTTGTCCCATGGGTTTTAACCTTAGGTAATGCAGAAATATATAATAATACCATATTCACCAACAACCAACAGAAATAAAGATGGCACGTTGATTTCATGCAGCTGGATTTTGCCTCACCATTATTTATTCTAGCTGTAGATGATATAGTATATTTATATATTTTAAAAAAATACATGAAAAGGATTTGGAATTAGAACCCTGAGGTTAAAATCCTAGCTCTGCCTCGTGTTGGCAGATTTGATTAACTTCCCTCCTACTCCTCATGTATTCAATACAGCTTAGAAGAATACCTTCATCACAGGATAACTGTCAAAATTAAAAAATGGCACATTATCTAATGAAAGACAAAATTCTTGTGAATACACAAGATATTGACATCGAGTAACCACCTTGTCACAATGGAAGCTATTGCTGCCAAAAGGGTGTTTAATAATATCACACAGGGTGTCTCAGAGCACTCTGAAAATGGAGAGTCCAAGCAGGAAGTGATACTACCTGACAAAAGAGGTTTAAAATGCCACTTGTCACTGCAGGAAACACTGAGAATGTTGGCTCTCCAGAAAGAGCAGGACTACCACAGGGATCACAGACTCTGATCATTCTGGTGTGGATTAGAGAGCTACAACACATCATGCCACTCCCAGTATGTTGGTGGTTGTGTTGGAAGAAAGTAACCCCTTCCATTCATATCAAGTGCAATGAATTGGATTGTAAGAAATTTAGCTTGAACAAGTGAATGGAGCTCACTGGCAGAGGTCTGATACAAGTTCATTCCGGGGCACAGGCAATAAGGAACGGGCAAAATGGAAGACCTACAGGTAGAGCCAGACTGTTCAGACTGTCAGACACGTTCCTGAGTCAAGCCTGATGCAGTGGCTCTTGGCTTCCTGGTGAGAAACATCTGGAAAGTGACCACACACACACACACACACATACACACACAGGATTACACTCACTTTATATCATTCCCTTCTATATTACCATTGCAGAATGTGAGGTTATTCACTTCTCAAAACATTTGATGAACTTCATGAAATCATATGGCAAAAAAAATCCCTCCAAGAGGAAAAATCAGAGGAACATTTGGGGGTAATGGAAATGTATATTTTATGAGAGCACTGTGTACACAGGTATGTGCATATATAAAAGTTACTCATGCTGTACGTTTAAGCTTTGTTACGTTTAACAGAATTTTAATTATGGAGGATAATTTTAAAACAATATCATTCTCTCTAGGTATTAAATGTATGGCTAGTTCGTTTGACTTGCCAGAACGTACCTACTGAAGTCAAGATTCTGGTCCTCAAATGCACTAAACCAAGCAAGACAGTTCTCTGCTGCAACACTTACCTCAGCGTTATAGGGTTCTTGCTATAGAAGCACATTTGTGCTTGTGTGTGCATTATATTACACATGAGAACAAGCTGTGATAGAGCCTTGAAAGTCTCCCCTTTCCATTTGCTTTTGCCCAGGCTTTCAGCATTTGTTAAGAGCTGAGGATAGTCTTTTTCAGCATTTCGTAAGGCTCCCTTCCTTTTACCAATGGCCGGCTTTCTACTTCCCTTTTGATCTTGGCTGCCACGAGTGTATGCACACTGGTGCTTGTGGTTAAGTTGCTGCTACTCACACCTTCAAGTACCAGAACACACGGAGAGCCTCAAGGGCCCCTGAGTGCCAGTGCAAAGCCCTTCTGTGATAAGTCTCCCTCTTTCCCAGAAATTCTTTTTCTCTTTCTTCAGCTCTGCCGAGGCCAGCTCAAGGCCAGGGCACTTGTGCACTGATGACAGATTGGATGGAGAGAGAAGATGAGAAGGAGGGATGGCAAAGAAGATGAACTAAGTTCCAAAACAGTGACTTTAATTGCTTTCGCCTGTCAAAATAGAGTCGTGTGGAGGGAGAGCCAGGGTAAAAATGAACAATGCACTGTGTGTTCCTGAAACCAGCCCAGCAGCATCTAGTAATGGAATCTTTCATGATTTGAATTATTTCAGATTCTTCCATAAACTCCCCCAAATTATAACTTTGCATTGCCTAAATGTTTATTGAGGTTTTATCATGATAATGACTAACATTTATCTTGCACCTATAACACCAATGAGTCTCCAGGCAGTTCCAGAATGAAACATAAACTCTAAAATATAAACTAATTAGAGAAAATCCTCTGTCCCAACCAGATCTAGAGAAGGAATAAAAATGTACAGTAAATGTGTCAAGTTTAATATAGTTGGCAAGAAAAAGCATAAATACAAAATAACACCAGTACTTATAATGGGGGAGGAAAAAAACCTTACAAAAATGTAGTGTCCTCTCATTTTGGCTGTTAACGGACTGTTTAGGAGTCATCTGGTGGCAGATGTAGGAGTCGCTGCAGAGGAAATGCTTGAGGCGTGGTGTGGTGGAGCCGTGAAGCAGTCACAAAGTGGTGTATGCACAGTGGGTAAGCCATGGCTTTGGATTTAGACTGGCCCATTTGGCTGCTTTTCTCAGCCTCACTCCTGTCTAGTCCACCGCATTTAGAAATGTCACCTCCGTCTTTGACACTGGGTGTTATATGCAAGAGATGAATTATTGGGTTCTACTACTGATGCCAGGAATACACTGTATGTTAACTAACTTGAATATGATTAAAAAGAAGATCACCCAGCTCTTGACCATTTCACAGGTGGGGAAATGGTCAGCTTCCCCACCTGTGAAATGCCATCATTGTTAAGGGGTGTATGGGAATGATGTCAGTGTCAATAATTACTTTTATTCTCATTCTGCCCCCTAACCTTTGTGCCAAGCCCATAGAACCTTGAATACATTTCTCTTATTATACTAATCACATGTTCTCCTAACTGACTACTTTTATGTCTGTCTTCCATATCATATGGGGAGCTCCTTGAGGAAAGGACTTGGTTTTGTGCAAGTTTGTATCCTTTGTGGTGAGAGCAGTGCCTGCTATGTGGTAAGTAATTTGAAAATGTTGGACCAAGAAAATTATTTCATGCCTAAATTGTTTTAAATAAGTTACTCATTCAGTTAATTAGTCATTTTTTCAGAGTCAAAGGAATCAAGATAACAGAATAGTTAATAGGTTTTATTATAAGAATTGATGAGCATATAAGTTTGATTAGAGAGCAGTCCCATTGGATGATGAAATAGTGGGGCTTGAGGGAGAACCAGAATGCTGCTAAGAGCGCTACACAGTTCTGGGGTGCCTGGGTGGCTTAGTAGGTTAAGCATCTGACTTTGGCTCAGGTCATGATGTCGTGGTTCATGAGTTAGAGCCCCACATTGGGTTCTGTGCTGACAGCTCAGAGCCTGGAGCCTGCTTCAGATTGTCTCCCTCTCTCTCTGCTCCTCCCCCACTTGCACTCTGTCTCTCTCTCTCTCAAAATAAATAAACTTAAAAAACAAACAAACAAACAAAAAAGAGCACTACACAGTTCTGATGACAAGCCATCTTGTCATTCTTTCAGGACATCCTGTTCCCCTGACTCTGGACAAGGCGGAACTTTCAGAGCCACATCTAGAAATGCTGGCCTTGCGATGTTAAGACCCAGTTCTTTTCAGGGTCTACCCATTTCTAAGCTGAACCTACCCCCACCAGTGCTAACAATTGGAAACTAGAATAGATCACAAACAAGGTACAAGGCTAGAGATTTCCATTTGCCTCATCTAATGATATCCTCCAGAAAATTCCATGATATGGATATTATTTTCCACATTTTATAAGTAGAAAATGGGCATAGGAAGATTTAGTAAACTTCCTGAGTTTACATATGAAGTAAATTACAGAACTACAACTCAAATCCAGGTCTGACAGATACCAAAGCCCACATATGCTCTTTTCTTAGTATCTTATTGTTGCCTCAGGGTAAATCAAGGCAGGTATAATTTATGAAAGGCAATGCTTTCTATAGAATACATTACTTTTGCAATGGGTATAAAAACTCATTCACCAAGTAAAGAAATGCAACTTTATTTTTTACATAGCGTAATTTACATTAATTGAGCTCTATGTGTTACCAATGGCAAAAACTAAATCCCAATTATTTCAAAGCCCCATTCATCTGATTACCCACTAACCCCATCTCTGAGGCTTCATCTTATGGTATAGGGTGGGGCCAAAGAGTTTATAGAAAAAGCTTGATTAGGAGAATTCAGCATCTGGTCCTGTGTTACTGTATAGCTGTTACATGCACTGAGATGGCACTATTCATATTTGGTGTCTAAGTGGCAGTCCATAGAAATTAATCCTGGGGACTTTCATACCCCACACAAGACTTTCTGAATCTATCTCTCCCTCATTTCCTTTTATGTCTTCTTGAGCTAATGGGACACTTTTAGTTCTTCCTGTATCTCACTGCAATTGGGAAACTCTGGGAAGTCTCACATCTGTTGGCTTAGCTACTAACTCCTATCCAGCTGTCTCTAATTCATCGATCCCACACTAGGTTAGGCCTAAGGAACTATATGGGGATAATTATATAGCAAAAGGCAATCTGGGGACAAAGGCTTGAATCATCTTTTCACTTAATTTCTCCCAGTCAATCTAGGATTTCCATCATTTCACCTTCACAGTAGGGACATTACTCAAGATATAAAAGGCAAAGATAGCAAGTCTGAAGAATAACAGATAAGGTGGGTACTTCTAAGTATAGTTACATTGTGCCCATTTAGATATAGAAAAGAAAGGACCGTGGGGTAGCTTGGAGACAAATAACATAACATTCTCACCCCAACTGCCCCCTGCTGGCCAATATGTATGAGGAGTAAGTGATCCTCAAGTGGGAGGGATCTCCTAGATCATGGATTCCTAAGCAGGAGACTACATTTTGGCTGCCTTGAATCTTATGGGATCATGGAACTATTACATAGCTTGTTCCCTGAATGTGGAGGATACCTTCTACTTTACATTTGGTCCTGACATCTAGAGCCTCATCTGAATCCACAACATCCTTCAAAATAACTAGGCAATGGGGTGAGATTTGGGGAAAAGGCTGACAATTTCCCTAGAGCAAGGCAATTTAGCTATTACTGCCACCATCTTTCTTCCCTTTCCAAGTGGGAGCATGAGTTGGGATGAGGTTCAACTCTTGTAATAAAGCTACCCACTTAAGACAGCCCAGGAAGGGGATAGCCTAGACTAACATATCCTGAAGAATATATCTGCATCTTACAACCTGACACCAAAAGGCTGGGTCATTTCATTTCATGAAGGTAGAACATGGTTGATGATTAAACTTGGAAGTGGAGCTAATGACCATTTCATGTCAAATACATCCATCTACCGCTATTCTAAGCGATCCTCAAGTGGGAGGGATTACCTCTGTCTTTTTCTTCTTCCTGAGATCCTAAACCTATACGTTTTCATCTTTAAAAGTTATAAGTACTATCATTCATTTATTCACTAATTCTATAAACATTTATTAAACTTTTATCCCCCTGGATATTGTTCTTGGAAATAGAAATAGAGTGATGAACATAAAAGATAGGAGTCCTGCTCTTGTAAAATATATATGGTAGTATGGAATGGATATGAAACAGATAAAAAAGGATAAGATATTTTCAAACAATAATAACTGTTATAAA
The DNA here is from genome assembly GCF_028018385.1 of Neofelis nebulosa. NCBI lineage: Eukaryota > Metazoa > Chordata > Mammalia > Carnivora > Felidae > Neofelis > Neofelis nebulosa. The sequence continues at coordinate 48,778,204 of NC_080784.1, forward strand.
GAAAATAAGCCTGGGAATTGGGATAGAAAATGAGAGAAATGGTGGTGTACATCTTTATATAGGGTAGTCTGGAAAGTCTTCAACAGTCATTATATACTCACAGATTTTCAGTGAATAGTGTAGTCACCTTCCAGAGGCTCTATGGATTTTTTTGGAAATATCAATAGATTCTACTCCTCCCTGGACTCTTTTACCTTATTTACAAAACACTATCAAATATCGGTAGCTCATCTATGATTCATTTTCTGACATTTAATTATTGTTCATGAAATTATTTACCTGGATAAAGGGAAATAATGTAAAGGGATCTTAGAAATATTTTCTTTTGATATAATTATTTGTTGGTAATAACACAAAGTCTGTCAGTAAATAAAAGAATTTGGAAAATACATTTGAAAATGAAAACAGTGAAAATGATAAAACAAAAATAGTTGCAGCTACCACTTATTGATCATTTATTAATGTCGAGCTCTATTTGAAGTTGATACTTTTTTCTGATGGTACAATAACCCTGCAAAGGAAGCACTGTACACACTTTATAGATGAGAAAACAGGTTCAGAAAGGTTTTGTTGTTTACCCAGATCCACACAGTAGGCAGTTGAAATGTTTTTATCCTCCCTGACACCAAATAGATGATATCTTTTCTAATACCAACAACCAATTCTCTGATATCAACTAGGTCTCTAACAATTCAATTCTCATACTAACTATCTGGAATTAGTCCAGGTTCCCCAGTCCCATAAGACTCCCCTACTGTCCACAAATGGAGTACCCAGGCTACCCACATTTCTGCTCAGTTTACCACATATTTGGGTTTTCCCGTGACCACTGCATCTGGTTCAATAATTTGCTAGGATGATTCACAGAACTCAGGAATGCACTTTAACTACTATTACTGGTTTATTATAAAGGATACACTACGGCTCAAGAACAGCCAAATGAAGAGATGCATAGATTTCATCTATGCTATGGAGTGATGTGAGGGTGGTGGGAAAGATCAGCTTCCGTGTACTCTCTAGATGTACCACCTTCCCAGTACCCCAACGTGCTCACCAATCTGGAGGCACTCTGAGACCCATCATTTGTGTGATTTTATACAGATTTCATTATCTAGGCATAGTTGATTGAATTATTGGCCATTGGGGATAAAATTCAATCTCCAACCCCTCTCCACTCCTCTGAGGTCCGGGGATGGGGTTGGAAGTTCTCATCAAGACTGGGTCTTCCTGTTGACCAGCCCCCTCCTGAATCTTTCTTGGGACACTGACAAAAGTCACCTCATTAGCATAAACTCTTGGTATGATTGAAAGGTGCTTGTTGTGAATAAAAAAGATGCTTCTATCACTCCTACCACTTGGGAAATTCCAAAGGTCGTAGGATTAGCTGCTGTTTGCCAGAAACCTGAGACAAAGACCAAATATATATTTCCAACTATATCACAGTGGTGAAGGCGGGAACCAAAGCCAAATACTTCTTCCACATTCTCCTTAGCAAACACACTGAGGGAGGCTGGGAAAAACATCTTTCACAAAAAGTATTCTGTTGTGCCTTCAACTACCAAAAACAGATTTACAAACTAATTGAAAGAAGCTCATTAATCACTTCAAGCAAGGTCCACACAAGTAGCAAACTACTCTAAAACTTAGTGGCTTAAAACAACCACATTGATTTTCTCCCAGTTTCTTTTTTTTTTTTTAATAAATTTTATTTTTATTTTTGGGGCAGAGAGAGACATAGCATGAACGGGGGAGGGGCAGAGAGAGAGGGAGACACAGAATCGGAAACAGGCTCCAGGCTCTGAGCCATCAGCCCAGAGCCTGACGCGGGGCTCGAACTCACGGACCGCGAGATCGTGACCTGGCTGAAGTCGGACGCTTAACCGACTGCGCCACCCAGGCGCCCCAATTTTCTCCCAGTTTCTATGGGACAGGACTCCAACACAGGGTCCTATGTTCAGGGACTCCCACAGGCATGTCATCCAGGTGACATGGGGGCTGTAGTCATCTCAAGGATCAATGGAGGAGGATCCTTTTTCATGCTAATTCACCAAGTTAGCCTCAGTTTTCACTGGCTGTTGCCTGGAGATCACTCTCAGGTCCTGGACACATAGGCCTCCCCATAGGGTGGCTCACAGCATTGTGACTTTCTTCATCAGAGCAAGCAAGAAGAGCCAGAGAGAATGTAAGCAAATGGCGGTCACAGACTTTGACAACCAAGTCCCAGAAATCACTTTTGTTCTACCATGTATGTTAGAAGAAACTTACCAGGCTGGCCCACACTCACTACAAGGAAGCAGAGATCATCTTAGAAGTCTGCCTACTGCAGCATCCTGCTTTTTTGGCCAGTAATTCTGTAAACCTTTGTCTCCCATTCTCATTTCCAGATATAGGACAAAGGTCACTGAGAGAGAATTGTTGGGAGGATAAACATCAGCATGACAGACGTCAGGAATCATGCTTCCATACATACTGTCCACTTAGAGGTGATAATAGGGAAAAAGATGCCTAGAAATGCTGACCTGACAGACTCCATTTGAAAACTTTTCTTTTTCTCTCCAGTTGAATTCGAGTAAGCAAAAACCGCCAAGTGTCTTCCAGAGTGCTTGAATTTCCCTCACAAATCACAGCTTAGACAGTCATTTTTGAAGATTGTATGTTTCTGATGTTTCTGTGTTGTATTTAATATGTCCTCACGCTATACTGAATTCTTACGTCTTTTATTCTGTGGGGGAGGGGCAGAGAGAGAGGGGAATAGAGTTTCTGAAGCAGGCTCTGTGCCCACTGCAGAGTCCCACGTGGAGCTCGAACTCGTGAACTGTGAGACCATGACCCGAGCTGAAGTCAGACGCTTAACGGACTGAGCCACTCAGACACCCCAATTGTGATATCTTAACAAGAAATTAATCTCAAGTCTGTGTCATTCTACTACGCTTTTCAAGGAATCTACTGAATTCTCTCTGCCACTGCCTGAAGAACAGGAGCATTTTCCAGTATTTGATGGATACCCTCCTACCTCCCCCAGCTTAGAAAAGAAAAAATGTTAAAGCTTTCCATTCTATCCACATAATCAAATGTCCTTTTACTGATGTAATTACACCCTCTTCTGCTTGACTTTGACCTTTGCCTCTTTGTCATTCTCATTCTGAGAACTGAAAGCAAAACAAAACTGACGTGGATGCTGCTTTAGGATGTTGGGAAATAGTTCTACATAGTTCTAAGCCTATCTCATATCTCCTTTAGCAATGTAGTATAGTAATTACATCTAAAAATCTACTGAGAAATAAAGAAAAAGGAAGTGATAGAGGGACAAAATCCTGAAGGGGTTGCTATTAATTGTCCTATGTTTCTCAAATGTCTCTTAAGATTTTTGAAAAGCCTCTGTCCCTAACCAAATCTACAAGACAATGTAAAAAGAAAGAAGTTCCTAAAAGACCTTTCATTCATTGTTTCATTCTTCAAATTTTTCAGGTCCCTACACTGGACTGTTCAACACTCTGTCCTGGGCATTAGGGATAGAGTGCTGAATGAGACAGATCCCTGTAGTCTGGAAGCTTCATACCAGCAGGAGAGTGCTTAGGGAATATCCCTCCCAAACAAAAAAGAAATATGTCTTGCCCCAGATAGTAACACCTGGTCAGGTGATCGATATTATACATATTCATATATCTGCCATGCAGCATGTTACATTATCTTGTTTCATATTCATTTAAATCTGGTGAGTTGGTACTCTTATTCCCTACAGTTTAAAGACAAGAAATGTAAGACTGATTTAAGTTGAGTAAATTCTCATAATCACTCAAAAAATTAAAGAAACATCTTAAGATACTTTAACCTCTCTTCCATGATTCCAAATCTCTTTCTTTATCGTGTGATAATACCTCTGAGGAAAAGAATATGCAACAAAAATTAAAATTATTTAAAAAAATAAAAGAAGGAAAGAGAGAGACAAAAAAGATAAACTATGGCAAACAAGATTTCCTCTTTTTTTTCTTTTCCCAAAAAGCTATGTTGTCTCACCCACCAATTTTTTTTCCTAATAATGTCACCCATTTTCTTACCCACAAAAAAATGTGAAAATTTTCTCTCTAGAATTTCCTTAAGGAAAGAAACACATACAAGACAGTCAAATGTTGGAATAAGTGTAGAGCTCATCTGTGAGAGAGGAGGGAGGAGGTACACATATCTAAACATCTGACTTTCTTAGCATCCTTGGTTAGCAGCTTGTCTTTGCTGAAACCATTCATGATGTTTCCTAGGTATGGATTTAGTAATATCAGAAGGCAATAGAGAACTATCCTTTACAAAGTGAGCAAAAAACATATTTCCCTTGAAGAAAGGCTTCTCCTGAACCAACACAATGGGAGAAGTTCCCATCTTTCAAGACCCTGATAAGCGAAATGCCTTTGAACTCTCAACAAGCCTCAGCTGCATTCAATTGTTTTGAAGACCCAGGCTGGAGCCAATCTACTACATCACCTCTCCTCTTTGGCCAAACCACTGAATATGGCAGCAATGCAAAATTCTAAGTAATATTCCAAATGACTGAACCTATGGCAACTAGAAGCAAGACAGAAAGTCAGGAGGGTTTCAAAATCACTCTCTGAGTGATGCTGGTAGGGGTTAGAGAATAGAGAGGATATATCAACTGCCACTGAGAATATAACCACTGTAGTGGTTAAGATGGTTTGAGCAATATGTGACTTCAGACAAGCAAAACATGAAAAACCTTCCTTTGATACTGATGTTTCTAGAAGCAGCTAGACCTCAAAGTCAGATAGTAGTCGCTGGAGTTCACAGAATCAAATTTACATATCAACTCATTGAATAACAGCATTTAAATTTTTTTAATGCTTATTTATTTTTGAGAGAAGAGAGAGACAGAGAGAGAGGTGCATGCATAAGCGGGGGAGAGAGAGAGGGAGACATAGAATCCGAAGCAGACTCCAGGCTCTGAGATATCAGGACAGAGTCTGATGCAGGGCTTGAACTCAGGAACCTCGAGATCATGACCTAAGCTGAAACTGGATGGCTGACTGAGCCACCCAGGGGCCCCAAATAACAGTATTTTAGAGGTAGAAGAGTTTTTGGTGATCACCTGATGTAGTGGCTTTTTTTTTTTAAATAAGAAAATTTTTTTCTTGATTTTTCAACATTAATTGAGCATTTAGTTTGTGTGGAGGGAGGTACTATTTTATTTTAAAAAAATTTTATTGAGGTATAATTAACATACAGTGTTAAATTGCTTTCAGGTATACATCCTAGTAATTCAACAATTCCATACATTACTTACCACCCATCAAGATAAGTGTACTCACAATCCTTTCTGTCTATTACACCCATCCCCCCACCCACTTCCTCTCTGGCAACCACTGGTTAGTTCACCCATATGAGTGGTTTTTTTTCTGTTCTTCATTTGTTTGTTTCTTTTCTTTTTTTTAATTTAAATTCAAGTAGTTAACATACAGTGTAGTATTGGTTTCAGGAGTAGAATTTAGTGATTCACTTACATACAACACACAGTGCTCATCCCAACAAGTGCCTTCCTTGATACCCATCATTCATTTAGTCCATCCCCCCCACTTCCCCTCCAGCAACCCTTAGTTTGTTCTCTATATTTAGGAGTCTTCTTATGATTTGCCTCCCTCTCTGTTTTTATCTTGTTTTTCCTTCCCTTCCCCTATATTCATCTGTTCTATTTCTTAAATTTCACATGTGAGTGAAATCATATGTTATATGTCGTTCTCTGATTTATCTATCTCACTTAGCATTACACCCTCTAGGTCCATCCATGTTGTTACAATGGCAAGGTCCCATTCTCTTTTTATGTCTGAGTAATATTTCATTGTGTATATATTGTGTATATATACCACCTCTTCTTTATCCATTCATCTATCAGTGGACACTTGTGTTGCTTCCATATCTTGGCTATTGTAAATAGCGTGGCGATAACCACAGGGGTGAATATATCTTCTCAAATTAGTTTTCATTTTCTTTAGGTAAACACACAGTATTGGAATTACTGGATCATATGGTAATTCTATTTTTCAATTTTTTGAGGAACCTCGATACTGTTTTCCACAGTGGCTGTACCAGTTTGCATTCCCACCAACAGTGCATGAACGTTCCTTTTTCTCCACATCCTCACCCACACTTGTTATTTCTTATGTTTTTGATTTTAGCCATTCTGAAAGGTATAAGGTCATATCTCATTGTAATTTAGATTTGCATTTCCTGTTGAGCATCTTCTCATGTGTCTGTTGGCCATTGGTATGAATGCTTTTGAAAAATGTCACTTCATGTCCTCTACCCATTTTAATTGGATTATTTTTTATGATAAGTTGTATATGTTCTTTATATATTTATTTATATTTAACCCCTAATTGGATATATCATTTGCAAATATCTTCTTGTATTCAGTAGGTTGCCGTTTTGTTTTATTGATGGTTTTCTTCACTGTGCAAAAGCTGTTTACCTTGGTAGAGTCCCACTAGTTTAATTTTGCTTATGTTTCCATTGCCTTAGGAGACATATCTAGAAAAATGTTGCTATGACCAATGTAAAAAAAAATGCTGCCTATATTTTGTGTTTTTGTTGTTGTTGTTGGTTTGTTTTTGGGTTTCAGGTCTTCTGGGATCTTTATGGTTTCTGGTCTCACATTTAGATCTTTACTCCATTTTGATGTTTATTTTTGAGAGAAAAAGACAGAGAATGAGTGGGGGAGGGGCAGAGAGAGAGAGAGAGAGATGGAGACACAGAATCCTAAGGAGGCTGCAGGCTCTGAGCTGCCAGCATGGAGTCCCACGCGGGGCTTGAACTCACGGACCATGAAGTCATAACCTGAGCCGAAGTCAGACACATAACTGACTGAGACACCCAGGTGTCCCAAGATCTTCACTCCATTTTGAATTTATTTTTGTAGGGTGTAAGAAAATGGTCCAGCTTTATTCTTGTACATGTAGCCATCCAGTTTTCCCAAAACTACTTGTTGAAGAGACTGTCTTTTCCCCATTGTATATTCTTGCCTCCTTTGTCATAGATTAATTGAGCATACAAATGTGGGTTTATTTCTGGACTCTCTATTATGTTCCATTGATCTATGTGTCCATTTTTGTGCCAGTGCCATACTGTTCTGATTGCGATAGCTTTGTAGTACATCTTAAAATCTTGGATTGTGATACCTCCAGGTTTATTTTTCTTTCTCACGATTGATAGGGATTGCATTAAAGGTGTACATTGCTTTGGGTGGTATGGATATTATAACAATATTGGTTCTTCCCATCCATAAGTGTGAAATATCTATTTATTTCTGTCATCTTCAATTTCTTCCATCTGCATTTTATAGTTTTTGGAATACAAGTCTTTTACCTCCTGTAAGTTTATTCCTAGGCGTTTTATTATTTTTGGCACAATTGTAAACGGGATGTTTTCCTAATTTATTTCTGTTACTCCATGGCTAGTATAAAGAAATGTAACATATTTCTGTACACTAATTTTGTATCCTGCAAATTTACTGAATTCATTTATTCTAGTGTTTTTTGTTTTGGTTTTTTGTTTTGTTTTGTTTTGTCTTGGTGGTCTTTAGGGTTTTCTATATATCGTATCATGTCATCTGCAAATAGTGAAAACTTTACTTCTTCCCTGTCAATTTGGATGCCTTTTCTTTCTTTTCCTTGTTTGATGGCTGTGGCTAAGACTTCTAGTACAATGTTGAGTAGAAGTGGTGAAAGTCGACATCCTTGTCTTGTTCTTGATTCTAGAGAAAAAGCTCTCAGTTTTTCACCACTGAGTCTAAAATCAGCTGTGGGTTTTTCATATATGGCCTTTATTATGTTAAAGTATGTTCCCTCTTAACCTATTTTATTGAAAGTTTTAATCATGAAAAGATGTACTTTGCCCACTGCTTTTTCTTCGTCTATTGAGATGATCATATGGTTTTATTTTTTTATTAATGTGATATATCATACTGATTAATTTATAATTTGAACCACCCTTGCATCCCTAGAATAAATCCTACTCAAATGTGTTGAATGATTTTTTCATGTATTGTTGGATTTGGTTTGCCAATATTTTACAGTTTGCCAATCGTTTTGCAGTTGTTTTTGTAGTTCTTTTCTGTTCCCTTTTTCTTCTCTTGCTCTCTTCCCTTTGTTGCAGGCTTTTTTTACCACAATACCAGGGATTTGTTGTCTTGCCACTTTCAACAGTGAAGAGGCGGATGCAAAATAAGCAGCAGACAAAAGTGTATTAGAATATAAGATTAGAAAGGAAGTATAGTAGGAAAGCTCTCGTTACAGAGAGGAGACGTTAGAAAGTAAATGCCTGAGGACTATAGGTAAGGGTCCTTGTTTTACAAGGTTCTGGTCTCCCACTCCCCCTCCCCTTCCCCCTGTTCCTTCTCAGGTTCTACCCTTCTTGGCTTGATAGCTCTAGGTACTGGGTTGTCCATTCCTGATTGGCTTGTTTCCATTGTATGAGGGGTCTGTGGCCATACTTAGGTCTTTTGTCAAATTCCTGAGGGGAAACCTGAGGGGGAGTAGGTGTGATCTGTTCCATTCTTAAGTGGAACCTTACACTTGAAGGGGTTTGATGTGGTCAGACACTCCCAGGATTGTTCCAAAATAGGTGTTTTTCCCCACCCACGGACCTCAGGTCCTAATCTTTCCCTCTGCCTACTGAATCCTATCTTCTCCTGTCAGACCTTGTTATCTGATGGCTTTCTTTAGTGATATGCTTGGATTCCTTTCTTTGTCATTTTTATTTTTTATTTTTTTTTACTATATTACAGGGTTTTTTAAAATTTGTTGTTACCATTGGACTTATATATAACATCTTATGCATATATCTGTCTATATTAAGCTGATGGTCACTTAGGTTTGAACCCATTATAAAAACACCAAATTTTTTGTCCACCCCATCCAGGTTTTATGTATATGTTACGCTTTACATTCTTTTGTTTTGTGAATATCTTGACTGATTTTTATAGATATAATTGATTTTACTGCTTTGGTAAGTAAATAATCTACTACCTTTATTATATATTTTCATTTACCTGTGAAAATTTTTCCTTTCATAATTTTCTTATCCTGACTATAACCTTTTTCTTTCCACTCAAAGGATTTCCTTTAACTTTTTTTAAAGTTTATTTATTCATTTTGAGAGAGAGAGAGAGAGAGAGAGAGAGAGAGAGAGAGAGAGAGAGAAGGAACAAGCAGGGGAGGGGCAAAGAGAAGGAGAAACAGAATCCCAAAGAGACTCCACACCATCAGTGCAGAACCCAATGTGGGGCTCGAATTCACAAACTGCAAGATCATGACCTGAGCCAAGATCAAGAGTTGGATGCTTAACTGACTACACCACCCAGGCACTCCCCTTTAACTTTTTTTTTTTTTAAAGCTAATTTAGTGGTGATGAATTCCTTTAACTTTTGTCTGTCTGGGAAACTATTTCTCTTTTTATTCTCAATGAAAACCTTGCTGGGTAGAGTTTTCTCAATGGCAGGTTTTTTGTTTTGTTTTGTTTTGTTTTGTTTTGTTTTGTTTTTGTTTGTTTGTTTGTTTTCCTTTCAGTACTTTAAACATATCATGTCACTCCCTTTTAGCCTGTAAAGCTGCTGCCGAAAAATCAGCTAAAAGCCTTATGAAGTTTCCTTGTGTGTAGCTTTTCTGTTCTCTTGCTGCTTTTACAATTGTCTCTTTATCACTGCTCTGCCATTTTTAATTATTATGTGTCTTGCTGTGGACCTCCCTCGGTTGATTTTACTGGGGGGTTCTCTGCGCCTCCTGGACCTGGATATCTGTTTCCTTCCCAGATTAGGGAAGTTTTTAGCTATTATTCTTCAGATAAAGTTTCTGCCCCCTTGTCTTTTCTTCTGGGATCCCTATAATGCAAACGTTATTATGCTTGATGATGTTGCCGAGTTCTCTTAACCTATTATCATTTTTTTTGTTATTCTTTTTCTTTTTTGCTCTTCAGCTTAGTTGCTTTCCATTATGTGTCTTCCAGGACACTGACCTGTTGGTTCTGCATCCTCTAATCGGCTATTGATTCCATCTAGTGTATTTTTAATTTCAGTTATTGATTTCTTTATTACTGATTGGTTCTTCTTTATATACTATATCTCTTTGTTGAAGGTCTCAGCTGAGATCCTCTATTCTTTTCTCAAGTCCAGTGAGTATCCTTATGACCATTACTTTGAATTCTTTATCAGGCATGTTGTTTATTTCCATTTCATTTAGCTCTTTTGCTGTGATTTCGTCCTGTTCTTTCATTTGGGACATATTCCTCTGTCTCCTCATTTTATTTAATTTTCTTTTTGTTTCTATGTATTAGGAAAGTCAGCTATATCTACTGATCTTGGAAGTAGTGGCCTTACGAAGAAGGGATCCTGTGGTGCCCTGTAGTACAACACCCCCTTTTCACCAGAGCCGGGAGCTTCAGGTGTGTCTCTAATGTAGGTTGCATTCACACCTCCTGTTGCTGAGCCCTGTTGCCTTCAGTCCAGTTGGCTACAACGGCCCACTTCGACTGTTCCGAGCAGAGTGGACACTGTTTGGTCCCTGGGCTGTTAAGGGAGCCATTCTAGAGCTGCCACAGGCTTGTGCTTGGGTGGTGTCAGCAGTCAAACCAGGTGCTTGCCTTCAGCCCATCTGCTGGGACTGCAGTCACACTGAACTGCAGGGCCCTCTCCCTGTATTGCCCCCTGAGAGGCCTTTGTTGGTGGCCAGGCCCTGTAGTTAGATCAGGTGACTGTCTCCAGTCTGAGTGTTAGGGCTGAAGTTGCTCTCACCTGCAGGGTGCTCTACTTGCCTTGTCTCCTGAAAGGGTTTGTTGGTGGGCAGCAGTGGCAGACAAGATGCCTGCCCCCAGTCCATCTGTCAGTGCTGCAGGCACACCAAATGGTGAGGCTCTTTTCCCATGTTGCCCACTGAGAGGTTGACCAGATGCCTGCCCTCTGTCTGTCTGCTTGGGCTGCAATTACACTGATTAGCAGGGTACACTCTCTGTGCTGCCAGATACGGGGTCAGCTGCTGGGGCTGCAGGCACACCGGTGTGTGTGGTTATTTTCCCCTCTCCCCAAGGCAAGAATCGCTTTGGAATTATGCTGGTCTCCGCCTATGCCGCTTGCAGGGTGTATCGGGGCAGGAGCCACTTTGGAGGGATGCCTGCCAAATGCAGCTGGTTGGTTGGGATGGATCCACAGGAAAATGCAGGAACAGAGAACACCATGTTAGCAAGGTGAGTGGAAGGTGTGCACACTGGTTCCCACAAGGCTCTGGCTACGTAGGCTGGTGGGGAAGAAAGACACGGTGCCCACCAGCTCTTTTGTTCTTAAGGAAGTCTCCCTTCCAGTGCATGTTCTGGGATTAATAAACAAATCTCCTTCATGTATACCCCAGGCACTTTCAAACTGCTACTTCTATGCTATATCTAGGCAGGTATTTGTTATGCTGGCTCCTTAAGGGTGGGAACTCAGTTTCCTATTGCCCTCTGGTTCTCCCAGAGCTAAGGCTCCTGATTTTTAAAGTACCTGGAGGTAAGCCCCGCTGATTATAAAAGCTTGTGAAATTAAGCCCCACTGGTTCTCAAAGTCAAGTATCTTTGAGACTTCTCTTACCAGTGCAGGGCCCCTGTACCTGAGATACCTGGTGCGGGGTCTGACCCTCTTGCTTTTTTGTGCTTGTGGTGGCCTTCGCTTTTGGAGTTAGTCTTCATCGGGGCTTGGTTCCCAACTCTTCTCTGCCCTTGTAGATGTGTCCTTCTATCTACAAATAACTGTTGAAAGTCTGTTCTGCCAGCCTTTGGGTCATTTTCTGAGTTAGTTGCACTTATATGGCTGTTATCTTGGTGTGTCCATGGGACAGGGTGAGCCTAGGGTCCTCCTATTGTGCCATCTTCTCAGAAGGAAAGGCAATAGTTTAGATGCCTAAGATATATCAGTGGAAAAAGGAGTCAGTGAAGCCTTTCAGCATTAAGCTTACATCCTATCAAAGGTATGTGGGTAATAAGTAACAGACAACAAAAAAAGTATGTCAAATAAAGAAACGAATGATGGATAAAGAGAGAAGTGGTGTCGGATAAAAGGAACAGGATGTGCTGGAGCAAGTCATGGGTTGGCTTTTAAATCAAGTGGTCAAGGTGGGACTCATTGAATAAATGAAATGTTAGAAAAATATTTCAAATACTTTTTTAAAAAGCCATATAGAATATTTGGGGGCACCTGGGTGGCTCAGTTGGTTGAGCATCTGACTCTTGATTTTGGCTTAGGTCATGATCTCACAGTTCGTGAGATCAAGGCCTGCATTAGGCTCTGCACTGAGTGTGGAGCTTGCTTGGGATTCTCCCCCCTTCCCCCCACCCTCCACTGCACCTCCCCTGCTTGTGCTCTCTCTCTCTCTCTCTCTCTCTCTCTCTCTCAATAATTAAATAAACTTAAAAAAAAAGGGGGGACACCAGGGTAGCTCAGTAGGTTAAACGTCCGACTTCAGCTCAGGTCATGATCCCACAGCTCCTGAGTTTGAGCTCCACCTCGGGCTCTGTGCTGACAGCTCAGAGCCTGGAACCTGCATCGTATTCTGTCTCCCTCTCTCTCTGCCCCTCCCCAGCTTGTGCTCTGTCTCTCTCTGTCTTGAAAATAAATAAACATTAAACAATTTTCAAAAAAGAAACATGGGTCCTGCATTGTTACATGAAACAATTTGGAGATGATTATATGTTTGATTAATGACAGAATCCATTAAACTGAGGCCTCTTGCCTTTCAGTCCATTGTTCTTCCAGTAGCTACTAATGGTTGCACATTGTGTTCTTTGGAACTCTCTTGTTCCTAGACTTTGGCTTTGGTGGACCAGTTAAATTTCAAGAATCCTTTCAAGTTCTATGAGAGTATTACTAAATGCTAATTGGTCCAAGTAAGAATCTCTAAAAAAGGTATATATATTTATATCTCTAAAAATTTTAAGAAAAACCTAACAATAAAATAAAAAATATAATAAAAATAAAAACCAAAGAACAAAGTTATAACAACCAAAGAACACACACACACAACTACGGTCACCATTATTTCTAATAAACCATATATATTATGGAATATATATATTCCATATGGAATATATATATATGGAAATAATCATAAGAAGAAGTCAGCAGTGATTTAATCTCAGAATGAAGGACAGTCCTTAAGAAAGGACAGGTGGCAATTTGACACTGGCTCTTCTACATACGTATCTAAACTTGTGAATGTGTATGGCCCTTATTTTTCGAGTGTTACTTATCTCAGCAATGCCCTAACAATGTCCTCACAAAAATTTTTACTCGCAGGGTTCTCTAAGCCATGGGTTTCTACTAAGGTGCACACGGAAAGAAAAAAAGATTGATATAACGTATCTTGCTTAGCCCAAGGATGCTTTCCTTCTCATCTTACACATTCCTCTTCTTCTGGTAGATCTAGATCGTTTTCACTCTGAAGAGGGAGCAGCTGTGTCTCTCTTGACAGCCAAGTTCGCTACAGAAAACAGAATGGTTGCCCTGGAGGCAAGAATGAGTGAAGCACCATTCCCTTGCGATCTCACACGGGCACCCTGCCATTATCCTCAACTTTAGAATGCTTCCTAATCTTTTACACTCAATTGTCATGACTAGTTGTTATTATTCAGTTCAATGTAATTCAAATGGGTTCAGAGGAATCCAATCACCAAGTGTTGCATGCCAGCTGTATCTCAGATGCTATACCTGACACCAGAACTTCTAGAAACCCTTCTATTATGTAAATCATGCAACATGCTAAAAGAGGTCAAAGAAATATATATGAAGTGTTTGAAGAGCACAGAAAGAAACAGCTAATGTTTTGGTTGGGACAATAAGCACTACAATGTTTGTAGTCGGTGTGGGTGACAGGAAGCATCGTATGAGAGGTTATAGATGGGAAGGTATATCTGAGTTGGAGTTTGAAAGATAAGTCAGTGTTTACAAGACAGAAACACCTGATAGGACCAAGACAAAGCATGAGCAAAGGTGAGATATGGAATGGCACACGTGGGAGAAAAGAATAATCTGGTTTGTCATTAAAATGGCTGGAAAGGAGACTGGCCCCTGATGGTGAAGGCATGTCCATGTCATGCAAAAGAATTTGAGTCTCAACCTTGAGAATTTACTTTTTTTTTTTAATGTTTACTTTTGAGAGACAGAGACAGAGCATGAGGGAGGAGGGGCAGAGAGAAAGAGGGAGACACAGAATCCGAAGCAGGACCCAGGCTCTTAGCTGTGAGCACAGAGCCTGATGCAGGGCTCCAACTCACGAGCTGTGAGATTATGACCTGAGCTGAAGTTGGACGCTTAATGGACCAAGCCACCCAGGCATCCCTCATCCTTGAGAATTTTTAAGCAGGAGGGTGATGCAACCTGATCATTTTAGAAAATTCATTCTGGTGGCAAAGAGCGTGCTGGGTTTGGGGTGAGATAGACTAGGGGCAGGGAGAATAACTAGAATGCTGTTAAAATCACCTGAGCAAGACAAGTGAGGGTTCTGACGTAGGCAGTGTGGACAGAGAGGAGGAAAAGGTTCAAGAGGTGTGATCTTTTAATCAGCAAAGAGTAGCTGTAAAGGTCCAATCACCATGCCCCTCTGGCACAAGCTCCATTCTCTTGAAAATAGCAGTATTAATTTTGGTAAAGCAAAGCACCCTAGTAAAATGTAAAATATGGGCAACCACCTAAGGCTGCATCCTAGAATCACTGTGATGGGCAGTAAAAGCCATCCTCAGCCTAAGTCAGACTTCATAGAAATTCTTAACAGCAATAATAAAAATAATACAGCCCTCTAGAAAGCTAGAAATGTATTTGAACACACAGATTTTATTAGTCCCACAAACTTTCCATCAGGCTTCCCACATTGGATTTGTCAGAGCAGGGATGTGATGTGTCAATAAGCAGAGAATGTCATTAAGGTGAGAAAGTGGGTCTGAAGCTCGGTGTTTCACCCTGAGGTTTACTGGCTGAGATCTTCATGTTTATCCAAAACACCCTGGATTTTGTCTTGAAATAGGATTTGCCTTGCGTGATTTTTCTCTAGAATATGAAAGCTGTATATGCCAGAAACGTAATCTAAATCTTTGACTCCTTTCCATGCCCTCACTGTGTCCGTGAACATGAGATGCCAGGATCTACCAAAGTCTCATGCCAAATGAGGAACAGTGGCAGCTGTCCCAACTCTCAATCTAGTGACTTTTCACTATGCTCTGCTGTCTTTTCAATGAATTCCTTCAAAGAATTTCCTCCTTTTGAAGACCCCAGCTTTTATGTCATGTGCCACCCCCACCTTCCCAATGATTTAGTACCCGACGTGCTATTTCTGTTTCTACCCTAGTATTGTCTCCTATACATTCTTGCTTTAATTTAATTATACTCGCTTAGGTTAGTATGGTTTTCCCTTGGCCTTGTCCTCTCCATGTTCATTTTCTCTATTTTGTTTGTTTGTTCATGTTTTCTATTTTGTTGAGAGGACCTGCTTTTTTCTCTAGCCCAGAGGCACTTCTACTGCATAGTGTTCACTACTTACAAGCACATAATCAGGGAGAGCCCTCTGTGTTCTGCTAATTTAACAAGGCAATCCCTGATGGGATCTCTCTCCAAAGGTTTTATGTCACACCTGCCATTCTCTGTTCCCTTCATCTTCAGGTTTTTCAAAATCAGAGGTTCTGGTCCCAGTAAAACAACCTAGACAGACAGACTAATATTTCACTTTCTCTGTAACTTGAGAATAGGTCTCATTCACTTCATTCAACAAATCATTTAAGCACCTACTATGTGTTAGGCATTGATCTAAGTTAAAGGGATATGTAACTGATGTCGCTGAACAAAATAGATGCAGGTTTGATTTGTTAGTCGGAGAGGTAAGAATTAAACAAGTAATGGCACAAGCATATGATTACAAAGTGAGAAAAGTATTATGAAATGTAACCAACATGTACAGGATAACTAACTTGGCTGCAGTACTGGATTCAGGACAGAGAAAAAAGTTTAAGGGAAAGTTTGTAAGAAAGTAATATTCAAGTAGAGACCAAACGAACAATCCAGCTGAAGGATGGGAGGCAAGCATCAACACTACAGGCCAAGGGAACAGTGTGAAGACACTGTCTAGGGCACAGTCTGGTTGTGTCTGAAGAACAGAAAGCTCAGAGTGGCTGGAACCTTGCAGAGATGATACCAAAGAAACATGCAGGACTTGGATGATGCAGGGCCTTGGTTGACACAGGAAGGTCTCGGGGTTTTATTCCAAGAATGGAACATCCACTAAGGGTTTTAAGAAGGAAAACAGCTAGATCAGTCTTTCGTTTTAGGAAATTACTTCTAATTAAGAAGCAGATTAAGTAGGATACTGAGAACAGTCAAGAAGATACTGCTTAAGTTCTCTCAAGAGATAAGGGTGTCTTTGCCAAGGAAGAGTATCTTCATTACAAAATAGAAGAGACACTGACTGTGTATGCACGATGGTGCCTAGAGGAGTTTTGCAAAAAGATGGCCTACTTCTTTCCCCTCTTTTTTCTCTCTCTCCTCCTCCTCCTTCTTCCTTCTTCCTCCTCCTCCACCTCCTCCTCTTCCTCCCTTTCAATGTTGTAAACTGATTCCTTTTATACTTTGCGCTTATTCTAATTCTACCACTGAAATAATCCATATGGTATTTAACCAATGATCTGAATGCAATATGGCTTTCAAAGATCGTGGGATAGTGGCACCATCCTGTGGCATACGTCTTTATTCAGTGTCACACGTTACTCTAATTCTCATTTGATCCACAATTTGAATTTTCCTTTCAAATTATTATTATTATTATTATTATTATTATTATTATTGGAATTTACCATTAGGAATGTATGAAACCTTTCTTCATGAAACCAATAAAATCAACAAAACACATGAAAACAAAAGAAACCGACAAATCCACAAAACACTGAGGAGGTTTCCCAGAAGGAACCTGTGATGCCAGTGCTAAAGTGAAAGTTATTTCAGAATTATTTATAAGACAAAAGTATGGAAGAGCTAGAAGACAGTTTAGAGGTCATATCCATGTCTTATTTTTAAAGAAGAGGAGACTAAAGTTCAAAGGAGAGTGACTTGCCCCAAATCTCACAACCAGAAATAGCAAATTCTAGAATAAATATACATGTTTTGATTTTTGGCTAGTATTTATGTAACTATAATTCATTTATTTTTTTTATTTGCTTCCTTCCTTTTTTTTGTCTTTCAAATCTCTACCATTTCCACAAACTGTCACTGTTTTTCAACCATTGTGATTTCCACTGCAAAAATCCAGTAAGATAAGCAGTGCAATTTCTAACTAGTTGGCTAATGTTCCAGACTAATAACTTTTCCCATTATCAATTGAACTGAAACAATAATTTTCCTACACCAAGCCCAGCATTGTATTTGTACAGCCATATTTGACCATAAAGAAGGTACATTCAGCTGATTAAGATCAGCTTATAAATCCTCCTGTCGTCTGCTATTATTTACATTGAAAGGAAAGTATCGCTAGTTTCCTGTTCACCCCTCTTATTGCACACATGGATACAAATATCATTCTTGTAGTCAATGAGAATTCAATTACACCAATTTAAAGACTTGTATTAAGAACGTAATGGACTGTTTTCTCCCTCTTATTCTGGAAACTCAGCTCACTTCCCACAGAAAATATAATGTGCTTTGTTGTTATTTGACAAGTGGCCTTTGTTTTAACCTTTAAACTTTACCCTTTTCCCATGCATACTTAATCTACACTTTTCCATTTAGTCATAGAAATGCTTCAAGGCAAATCTTTCCTTTGTTTTTAAGCCATAATTACTACTTTTCTTTTTATTAGCAATGTGCCAAAAATATAAACTGCAAAGATACATATATTGGTGATCTGGGGTCCTTGTTGCTTAGAAACGGGGGGCCTTAGCTGCCAAAGGCACGAGTTGGGATTGTGTGCATTTTTCTGTAGTACAAGCCAACTGACTATAGAAGTTATAGCGCTCACATCTTGCCCCTGCCCATGAGCTAGAAAGACGAAGCTAAGAATCTTGCATGCTGCGTACTCTTAGCAGTCTTTTGAGCAACAAACATACAGGTAATTTTTTGTTAGGTGTTCAAGGCAGCCTAGGCTACAGCTGACCTACCAGGCTCTCAGTCTGCAGCAAACAAATCGTCACTGTATCTCCATACTCAGTCGGCTCAGGTCGTGATTTAAAAGCATTTGATACACTCATCATAAAAGTTCAGAAATCTTTTCATGAGGAAATGCATACAATAGCTAGGCAATCAAACAGCCATCAGGAATTTGAGAAGGTTTAATTGGGATTTAGGACTGAAGGTGTTAAGGTATCAGGTAAAAATAATGGAATTGATCACAAAGAACCCTTACCTCACATCTAATCTTGGTTCCCAGTTGGTGTCTGCTGCCATATTAGACAGGGAATCGAAACACAAATCTTACTACTGCCAAAGACGTATCCTCACCGGCTCTAGTCCCTATCCTCCCTGGCTCTGTCACCAGCGCCAGTTCCCTGTAGATAATAACAGAGGAAAGAAGCTAAAGTTGTATGTGGTGAAAAAGGAATGTGTGTGTATATGGGGATGCACAATTGGGAATATATTGAAATGAGGAAGAACAAGTGTATAGATTATGTTAATATGTAAAAAAACAACTGAGTAGGGGTGCCTGGGTGGCTAGGTCAGTTGAGTGTCTGGCTCTTGATTTTGGCCTAGGTGGTGATCCAGGGTTGTGAGATCGAGCCCTGCATGGGGCTTCACGCTCAGCATGCAGATGCTTGGGATTCTCTCTCTCCCTCTGTGCCTCTCTCCCTGCTTGTGCTCTCTCTCTCTCTCTCTCTCTCTCTCTCAAATTATATATATATATATATATATATATATATATATATATATATATATATATATAAAATAATAATTTATATTATATATAAATTATATAAATAATTTATATTATATATAAAATTATATATATATATATATGACAGTAAACTGATTTCTTCATTGGTTATTCTTCAAGCCTTTTTAAGCCCACAAAATTTCCACTCCTGTAGAATTATTGTAACTCAGACAAAATTTTACACCCTGGGGATATACCTATGCTAGCGGTGTGGACTCTCACTCTTGTAATATATATATTTCTTTCTTTTGCATTTCTTAGATTCAAGGTCTGCACATATGGCTTTTGACCATTTCCTTTTTTTTTTAAAGAAACCACATTTCCAAATCTAGAAAGTTAATATCAAGATACCCATTCTTCCCTTCTCCTTTTAAAATATGTAGTTGAATTTAAAAGAAATTAAATGCTATGGTTTTAAAAAGTGGAATACAAATACGAAAATGAAATTGCTTTTTTCTTTCAACTTGATTATTTCCAAAGCTAAGTCTTAAAAAGGACACTATGATGGAGACAAATTCATTTGTTTGCAGAATCAAATACAAAACTAAATATATCCTTTATCTAAATTAATATAGATTATTTACAATTTGTTCAAGTCTTAAGAGGAAATGGGGCTACTTTCCCTAAGGGACAAATCTTTACTTAATGTGATCTTGGTTTCTATTGCAATTGATTTCTGTGTTTCTGAGATTGCTATTAACCTGAAGCATCTGAGAAAAGGAAGGCAGAATATTATTTCCATCTTTGCCTTATCATAAAATGCCACCCACTGAGTAGATAAATAGATGAACCAGATCTAGAAATCACAGGTTTCAGAAAGCAGTGGGGTTTTAGGAGTTATTTATTTCTTTTCTTTTTCTTCCTTGTGAGAAAAGCATTCACTTTTAGTAATTCCTCAGGTAACCTGCATCCAGGACTAAGGAATTGGAGAAAACTGTGTACTACAACAATCCCTTAAGTTTTCCATCTATAAATGTTGACTTTCCATGAGTAATGAGTCCCTGAGGCAATGTCTGTGCAGCAACTCAATATCACTTCGAAAGTTCAAAGAATTAAATAATGGAATTGATCAAAGACATGCCCGTGCCTCTCACATTCAGTCCTAGTGCTTGTTTTCACTGAAACCTGGATTTTCATACCAACCACTTAGTTCTATCATTTTTCACCCTATGTTATTGTTAAAGCTGTAAAACATATGAGACTGCTTTTCAATCATTTGAGATTTCCTTGAGACAATGCTTCTGCTCATTTTGGAGCAATTCGTTGAGAGGATCCAGCCTTTGTTGTCAAGCAATTAAAAAGTGTACTAACGTTTATGGGCTGCCTGGGTGGGTGGCTCAGCCAATTAAGCTTCCAACTGTTGATATCAGCTCAGGTCATGATTTCACGGTTTGTGAGTTCAACCCCCACATAGGGTTGTGCACTAAGATTGTGGAGCCTGCTTGGGATTCTCTCTCTCTCCCTCTCTCTCTCTGCAACCACCCCCCCCCACCCCCCACTCACATACTTTTTCTCTCTCAAAATAAATAAACTTAAAATAAATAAATAAATAAATAAATAAATAAATAAATAAATAAATACTAACATTTAATTAACTCTCACTATATACCCATTTGGGGCTGAGGTTTATTATCTCATTTAACCTTCACAGCAATTCTAAGATGCAAGTATGTTATTTACATTGTAAAGATTAAAAAACGGATATTGAGAAAATTTGCAGTCTGCCCAAAGTCACCAGTAATTAAGTGGAGGACTATGGATTTAAAGTTAGGACTTCTAGATATGGAATTACAGATTTTTTGTTGTTGTTGTTGCTTGCTTTTGTTTTTTTTGTTTTGTTTTGTTTT